>NC_134896.1:43716971-44016971 GCF_041734735.1 Babylonia areolata
CAACTCCGGGCATCTGATGACTCCCTTTGAGCAGTTGAGACCTTTGTGAGGGGAAACCTTCACCGCCCTATCCACGAAAGTGGTCGCCTTGAGGAGGAGCTGTGTCTGCCTTCTGGACTCTGTCTGCACTAAAAACGCTCCGCTCCTCAGTCTCTTGATGGACTTTAGCGGTCCTGCCAGACACTGAAAGCCCTTCTGGACAGCGAAGGGGCTGAGAGCCGACAAGGGCTTGTCGTCATCAGCGCCCTCCATCACAAGCCACGATGGTCAAAAACCAGAGGTCTCAACAACCTCCGAGTCGGAGTCGGAGTCGTCCGTTCCTTCTCGTCGTCTTTTGCCAGAGTTAGGGGGGTGTAGTTTTTTGGAAGTCATGTTGAAAAAAATGTGAATTCATCCCTCCCTTACCCACCCACCATGGGGTCCAACTTAGGGGCCAGGGTCAAGGGAACACCAGCTTGACCCCTTCCAGGTTTCGGGAGGGATATACGACCAACAGTCCAGCTCCAACGTGTTCCCCCCCGATCATGCCCAGCTCCCGGGGACAGAGAACCGAGCACTACGGGGGTTACCTTCGTCAGCCACTAAACTGCCAGTCTTGACCCAGCCCCACGAAGGGGTAGCCGATTGACACACACGGGCCAATGTGTGCCGCCTGTCTTAGGAGAGGTCCGAGCCAAAGGAATGTGTTGAGAGCAGCGTGCTCTCTCTGTCCCCAGGATCTCATTCCCCTCCATCACAGGTCGCGCCGCACGGCAAACACGGCGGGCCTAAAGAAGGCCGCAGAGAAAAAAAGAATGTGGAAAAGAAGGCTTGATGGGGAGCTGAGGACAGAAAAGAGGCAATAAAAAGAAGAATAGAGAACAGCGAAAGGGACAGTGGGTCACGTTTAGTTTGGGCCTCACTCACGACCTGTTCGGCATGGGAAGCCCTATCAGGGGCATCAGTACAAAACCACCACTTATTCAGCCCTGACAGCTACAATGGCTATGTAGGCTGTCAATTAAGACCTGGGATCAGAGCACCAAACCCCAAGAAGCACTGATGCCCCCGCCGACATAGCTCGCTCGATCACTGGCCACTAAGCCTCCCGACCACGACAAGGTAGTGACCCTCCCGGGAGTGGGTCAGGAGAACACCAGCCTGACCCCCTCCAGGTTTCGGGAGGGTAGTTTCAGGTAGTAGTTCAAAACCAGTGTCTGTCTATGATTAGTCAAGAAGGGCTCTCCAACTTCAGCATACAGACTGTACACCATAATGGTGCAGAATGCCCCCAGAAAGAACCTGAGCCCCTGATGGTGTAGGGGTTCTAATGTTTTCAATGGCTTTACAGAACCATAGACGGCACAACCGCAGTCCAGTCTGGAGTGGACCAAAACTCTGTAGAAGGGTGGAAGATTCTTTCGGCCCATCCCCCAGTCCATGTGGGCCACTAAGTGCAAAATGTTATGCACTTTTTGGCATGCTGTTTTTAAGTTCCTTAACTTTTTAACTTTTTAAGTTCCAGTCAATGCCTCAAGGACTCAAACTGGACTAAATTGTCCACTGTAGAACAAAGTTTTCAAAAACTGCACTGTTATCTGAAGAATTATCCTGGATAGTGGGTGCCAAGAAGTTGGCAACAGCTTGTCTTTCAGTGATCCAAGCATCTTCCAATTTCAAATGGTTGACAGGAGAGGGGTTTCCCATTTAATTTTTGACTCACTTGTGTAAACAAAGTAAGTCTATGTTTTAATCCGGTGTTCGGTTGTCTCTGTGTGTGTGTGTGTGTGTTGTGTGTCTGTGTGTCCGTGGTAAACTTCTTTAACATTGACATTTTCTCTGCAAATACTTTGTCAGTTGACACCAAATTAGGCATAAAAATAGGAAAAATTCAGTTCTTTCCAGTCATCTTGTTTAAAACAATATTGCGCCTCTGGGATGGGCACAAAAATATAAAATGAAGCCTAATCATATGCAAACTGCATTTACTGTTGTATTTATATTTTTTGTATTCTCTAAACTTGGCACTTTGATCTGCTATTCTGACCCAACAACAAGAGCAGTCATTATTATCATTTTTTGTTCACACAGGAACTTCTTTTGCTAAGCATGGAAGTTTTATTTATTTTGCAAACGTTTTGGTGCAGATAGTAAAAAAAGGGAAATTACTCTGTAATTAATGCTTGGGGACTTTGCTTTAAACTGATCTTTCTCATCTTAAACATTACATTTTGAAATTATACTCAATACATAAAAAGCTTAGATTTTTTTTAAAAGTGTATCACAAGTGAGTCTTGAAGGCCTTGCCTCTCTTGTTATGATTATTTTCCACACTTTTTAACTGGGGTGCTTGAGTTCAGCTTGAAGCAAAAGTCTTTCAACAACTGCTATCTGCATGCCTCGTAAACATGCCTGGATATTGCCCTGAAGCATTGATGAGCTCTAGCGTTTTCTGAGGCTGGTCTTCGGAAAACCAGTCACTAGGCTTTCCTCTCTGCCTGAGCCTTCCAACAGCCTCTGTTGAACCAGGTTGTTTTCAGTAGCTGTGGCTTTGTGTAGGTTACAGGGATAGTGTAGAATAAATTTTGTCAAGTTTTCAGCCAGATCTCCACTTACCAAGATCTGATCCTCCTGCAGTTCTGTTTCGATGTTGGTTGAAAAAAGATTCCAGTCAGCCCTTCTGAAATTAAAGAGCTCAGAAAGAATTTCCTGATCTACTTGGTGTCAAAACCACAGGGAAATGGTCACTTCCATGGAGTTCCTCGTTAGTATAGCACTTCCCACTTATAGTCTAGGACCAATGAGGGATCACACACTGACAGATCCAAACATGAAAACGAATCATAG
This sequence comes from Babylonia areolata, assembly GCF_041734735.1. Taxonomy (NCBI): domain Eukaryota; kingdom Metazoa; phylum Mollusca; class Gastropoda; order Neogastropoda; family Buccinidae; genus Babylonia; species Babylonia areolata. The sequence continues at coordinate 43,719,798 of NC_134896.1, forward strand.
GCAATGTGGAGGTTAAGTGGGGCTTTTCCCCATTATGAACTCTGAGAAGGCAGCCTCCAGAATCAGACTTCTAGTCAACATGTGAATGCTGCCCTGCAGTGGAAAGTGACTGCTGAAGTCACCCAAAAGCAGAAAAGGTATGAGCACTTCCTGGTTAGGGACTGTAAGTGATGGTGGTAAACATGTATATGCTAAACTGTAAATCATTATGGTTTTGTGCTGAGTGAGTATCAGTATCAGCAGCTCAAGGGGGCGTCACTGCATTCGGTCAAATCCATATACACTACACCACGTCTGCCAAGCAGATGCCTGACCAGAGCATAACCCAATGCGCTTAGTCAGGCCTTGAGAATAAAAAAATAAAATAAATAAATAAATAAATAAATGAAATATAAAACAAAATAACAAAAATAAAAAGTGCAATAAATATTGATATTCTTTTCTTTTTGTAGCACATGCTAAACTATCCTGATCTCACGTATGCGCTGTGCAGCATGTCATTTTCTTCATAAAAAATGTCTGTATAATGTTCTACTTTCGCAACACTCAAAAATAAAGCAGGCTTTATTTCTTTCTCTTCCTATTCAAACATTTCTCTTCATGGATTCCTACAGCAGACTGAAGGATCTGAACTTTGAAAGAGACATATGAATATCAAGGTTGATGTATTCTGTTGCCTCACTAAGTGAAATCACTTAGTGAAATCAGAAACCATTTAAACTATTTGACGATTAAAAAAAAAAAAAAAAAAAAAAAAATATATATATATATATATATATAAAAGAACACACACACTTGAAACCACCTAAAATGATGAGGAGGGTGTGTAGAGTGAATCTGGCCTCAACAGCCTGAAGATGAGTCTGAAGATAAACCAGACTCCACAATAAGGGTCCATGAAAAAACAACACACTACTTGTGGGATTCAGCGCACGACAGCCACGCTGAGAGGATGTGTTTTGTCTGCGCTCTCTCTGACACTGAAAGTGAGCTGAGTTCGTGTCAACATAAAGTTTTCTTTGCCCACAGAGTGTAACACAGCTTTACAATCATGCTGCTTGAAATAGGAGAAAAATAGTTTGTGTCTCGATTTTTCTTTAGTATTTACCACAGCTTTCTGTCTTGCCTTGACTTTGTTTTTGTTTTTGTCCGTTCATAGTGCGTCACCTTGATTACTGTCTGTTGTCAGATAGCATGTTACTTCACTGTGTCTCTTGTGAACATCTAACTGTTCCCAACTCCGATCACAAAGCAGTTGTGATCAAACTTAATGTTAGTGAATTTCTTCGTGGTCCAGGTTACTGGAAATTCAATAATAGTTATTGAAAGATGGTGAACGTAATGCTAGATATTTTGTAATCTCAAAAAAGTTAGGGGGAAGACAAAAATCTATAACTAGAATAAAGAAAGAAACGGGTGAACTTATTATTAATCAGGGCGATGTCTTACAACAGCTGACGTCTTTCAATAGAAGTCTTTACAATAAAAAAACAACAGCAGAGAATCAGCAGAGAAACAAGAGAAGTAAACACGTTTATAGAAAATGAGGCTTTTCCACAGCTAAATGAAAAAGATGTGGCATCATGTGAAGGGATAATTTCACAAGGTGAAACAACAAGAGCATTAAAAAATGCCTCAACTCCTGGAAGTGATGGAATAATCAAAGAATTTTTGAAATTCTTTTGGGGGCAAATAAGGTGAAATAGTCACAAATCCTTTATGAGTCCTTTCACAGGGATGAACTATCATATACACAGAAACAGAGAATAATTACTTTATTACACAAACTGGCAAAGGGAAAGATTTAGAAAGAGATAAACTAACTGGAGACAAATAACATTAACCAATTCTGATTATAAAATATTTGCAAAAGTTTTAGCAGAAAGACTTAGCAATGTCATACACAAATTAGTTTATGAAGACCAGGTTGGGTACATCAAACTCAAAGGCAGAAACATTACTACGATAAGGACAATAGATGTTCTTGCTTCTGTTGTTTATAGTCCAGCCAACTGTCAAACCATACAAATGCTCAACCACGTCAACACAACACTGTGACATCTACAAAAAAACCCCACTAAGTAAGACAAACCCACAAAACACAGTTCATGACACAGTTCAAAACAATACTTCAAAGCCAAACAAAAAATAAATTAAAAAGGCCATGTAGGCAAATAACACTGCCGAATGGGCAGCTAGAACCCATCCTAGTGTTAACATCTCACTACCTAATCGCCAGAGCAAAACAGTACAGATAGTACATCATAGAATGCTGAAAAGAGAAAAACGTGTGAAAGCTTGCTTGAATAAAGAAAGGGGAATGGACTGGGAAGGCAGAAAAAGGAGAAAACAGTGAAGAAAGAAAAAAGACAGAAACAAAGCGAGTGATAGAAAAGAGGAAATTTCTAGCACAGAATTTCCAGAGGGTGGGGATGCTATTTATACTGAAAGACCGCCAGCATCCCCACGGGGGGAAGGCCAGTGGATGATGTAATTAATCATTTAAACAAAAGCAATAAAGCAGGTTATATATTTGCTATCAATTATTCTAAAGCTATCGATTCTGTGTCAAAACTGTTTTTCTTTCATGTGTTTGAAGTGTTTGGTTTGGTACAGACTTTAAAAAATGGGTTCAGGTTTCAAACAATGGAATCTCAAGTAGCATTAACAACGGGTTGGGTTTCTGAACCATTTGAGCTGACATGTGGGATTAGACAAGGACATCCTTTTTCTCCACCTGCTTTCGTATTAGCAGTAGAACTTCTTGCCATTCAAAATTAGAAATAGTTCTATAGAAGGTATCAAGTCACCCATGACAGATAATATAGATTCAGTCCATTTGAAAATAAAGCAAATGGCTGATGATACAACATTATTTCTTAAAAGTAAAGAAGACATGCTTAAATCAGCAGAAATACTTGAAACGTTTGAAAGATTTTCTGGTCTGAAGATGAATACACAGAAAACAAAAGCTATGAGAATGGGTCAGCAGAATAACGTTGAACATATTCCTTTTTCTTTAGTGAGCAAATAAAGATCTTTGGTATCCACTTTGAACTGAACAGAATGACAAAAGAAATTGAGGACAACTGGACTCATTGAATAGACCAAATGAACACTTTGATTAAAGAATGGAGTAAACATGACCTTGGTGTGTGTCCATCGAGATCGATGATGACCATCGTTGTCATCCAGCTGGAGGATGGGGTGGTGGTGGGGGGGCGGGGGGGGGGGGGGGGGGGGGGGATGCTCATGAATCTATCTGTGAATGTGCAGATGGCTGAATAGTCCAATCTGCGCACGAAATGTTCGCTGACAGTTGGGGCAGACAAAGACAGGCATATCATTGTCAGGGAGCTTGTTTGCCCGTGACTTTCTGGCCTGCCTCTTCTGAACAGCTGCAGCAGTCCTGTTGGCCTCGCACAACTTGGCGCCTTTGTGCACAGCAGCGCACCATTTGTCACGGTCCACCACAGATTCCTCCCATGAGTCAGGGTTGATATCAAACGCTTTCAGAGAGACTTTCAGAGTATCTCTGAAGCGCTTCTTCTGACTTCCGTGTGATCTCTTCCCTTGTTGCAGCTCGCCATAGAAGAGCCTTTTGGGCAGCCGATGGTCTGGCATGCGCGCCACATGTCCAGCCCAGCGAAGCTGGGACTGCATCAGGATGGTGAAGATGCTGGGAAGGGTGGCTTTTGCAAGCACCTCCGTGTCTGGGGTCCTGTCTTGCCACTTGATGTTCAGTAGCTTCCTGAGGCATGTTGTGTGGAAGTGGTTCAGCTTCTTGGCGTGTCGTTGGTACACTGTCCAAGTTTCGCAGGCGTACAGTAGTGTGGGGAGAACTACTGCTCTGTAGACCTTTAGCTTGGTCTCAAGACCAATGCCTCTAACATGACCTTAATATCTTAGGTAAAGTTGTAGTTATAAAAACTTTTCTTATCAGTCAACTTACATATGTAATGCAGTCTACTGGTCTTCCACACTGTGTGCTTTGCAAAATAAATATCAGTTTACAAAAAAAAATTGTGGCAAAATAAAATCAGAATAACAAGAAAGGATTTGAAGATGTTAAAAGAAAAATAATGGAAGCTGATTTTGAAGCAGGTAGGGTTACAACAATGGTTATATTCACAATGGGCTGGAAAATGTTTTGATGCCACTGAAGAAAATAACTGGGCATTAATTCCAAAATGGCATCAAGGAAAATTGGCCAAACACAATAATATATTCTATATCAACTGCAAAGTAAAAGATATAAAAGGTTTAGATGGAATAGATAATGAGTTTTGGAAAGAAGTCGTTCGTAATAACTTAGAAAGCAAAAATGCACTACACTAATTCATGAAGTCAACAGTAGCAATGTACAGATCAGCTGATTTTCAACAATTCATTAATCACTTATAAAAGTAAAATGTTTTTTCAAACATGGCAGAATAAAAGAATGGAACAAATTAGACAAATAATTAATCACAATGAAAATTGATTATTAACTTTAGAAGAAATACAGCACTTGCTCAGTACTAATAAAACAAACACAATGATTAAATACATCTTAGTCAACTCAATTCCAAAACCATGGGACCGTTCAATCCAAACAGAAGAAACGGGAAGGTACATGGGAATGTGAGGCATGTCAGTACAACAAGAAACCAAAATATATTAAGAAAATCTTAGCAGAACACAGAACAGCAGTAACTCCATGTGCATTTTGTTACAGAAAATTTGGTATAAATATAGATAGATCAGTGTGGTTTAGAGCCAAAGAGGTTACAAAAGAAACCAGATTACTGGTCCTTCATTGGAAGATATTACACAATATCTATCCTACAAACATTCTTCTAAACAACAGGGAAATTAAAGAAAACAACAAATATTCTTATTGTAATGACACAGTCAATCTTATGGAACACTTTTTCTATGAATGTCCAATTGTACGCAGTTTCTGGAGACACATCAAAGAAAAGATTGATACAAAAACAGACCTTACGATTTTAGTTAACAGCGACTAATGTTTTGCTTGGTGTTCCAAAGTCAGACATGTTTTCAGAAAGTTACAAATATATCAACTTACTTATACTCATCAATAAAATGTGTATAAGCATTTACAAAAAGACGGATTCTGCTGTCTCCTCACAATAAATATTTGAGAAAGAGTCTGAACTTAAGACTTTCATATAATAATAAATAGTGCATTTCCATTTTCAGACTGCCTTGGTTTTTTAGCATCTTTAAATTTGATTTATTTAGAATGATAAGTACTTGGTGAAAGCTGGCAAGCACACAGAGGCACATGAATTCAGGCACGAATTCAGAATCACTTGCTACATTGCAAGTGAAAGACATACACATTCACCCATTCAATACTCAAGCTAGAGCATTAAAAAACCTAGACATCATGAACAATTGTAAGATATTAAAAGAAAAAAGGGTGTCCATCAGTATGAAAACACACAGACCAAAAATTGTGAAAGAAAGGATTGCATGAGAGAGAATGAAAGGTGGGCAAGACCCGCCTCCCCCAAGAAAGATAATTGCACATGCTGCCCCATCCCTCTTCAGTATTACACATGAGCATGCAAAACAGTCAGATTGGTCTTCTATGTGTGTTGTGTCTATTATTTCTGTTGCTGTTCAATAAAATGACAATAAAAGAATAAATTAAAAAAAACAAAAAAAAAACAACCAAAAAAAAAAAAAAAAACAACAACAAAAAAACACACACACATAAAAAAAATACTTTCATAAAAAAAAATCTTTTTCATGTGTTGTTGTATCATTATCATTATGTTACATCTGTTTGTCTAAAAAAAAAACCAAAAACAAACAAACAAACAAAACAAAACAAAAAAACACCACCCCTGAGCCCATTCCATACAGGATGAGCTGCTTTGTATATATATATATATATACACTGTATCATGAGCAAGAGCATATGTTTCTCTTTCCATCCAAAGGGTTTCTTGAAGCACCAGCACTGAAGGCTGGTTTTCATGATCAACCAACATGGCTAGCTGTCGTTTATTTTTTATTTTCTCACTCTGTCAGTGTCCATGTCCGTCTTCATTCTTGTCCTTTTTGATGAAAAGGTTTTGTGTTTAGTCATGAAGCATAGCTCAAATATAGCAGTAAATAAATGGTCACTACAGAAGAGCTGCTGAACTGGAAGATGGACAATGGATGGCCTCACGGCATCCATCCACTTAGAACCATCCCCCATGGAACCAGACAGTGTACTTTTGTGACTGACAAACATACAGTCATTCACCCCTTGCCAATCAGCTTGGCGAAGGTCAAAGGTTGCTTACAGCAACCACTTGTGAATATGGAGATAGTGAAGATGAAGATTGGACCCTCACCCCTTCCCTATTGGCATTTTTCATTGAAAGGGAGTTATCTATTTATCTATTATTTATTATTATCTATTATTTATTCACCCTTTTTTTCTTTCTTTTTTTCACAAGGCCTGACTAAGCGTGTTGGGTTATGCTGCTGGTCAGGCATCTGCTCGGCAGATGTGGTGTAGCGTATATGGATTTGTCCGAACGCAATGACACCACCTTGAGCCACTGAAACTGAAACTATCCACCCTCAGTCAAATCAGAGGTTTTCTAAGGGCTAAGATCATTACAAAAATACAAAAACTATGTCTAAACTAACCCAGACAGCATATCTCAAAGAGATCATTCGGACCTCAAGCTCCCCAATTTCCGCATCAAGGCAGTGGTCCTTCTGAGTTCTGGAGGTTGGGGGTAGACAAATCAAATGTGTCAGTGACAAAGCACACACACACACACACACACACACACACACACACACACACATGCATACACAAACACACCCACCACATGCTAACACCCAAACAGAAATGAAAGCACATTTGTACAGACGTTTTGAGGCGACATTTGACCTGAGATTTTTGTTTCAACATAGCAAATTTGATAAAGAAATGAAAAAAAAAGATGACAAGAAAAAGGAAAGCAAAACCTAAAAGAGGAAAAAAGAGAAAGAATGTAAACAGGAAATGCCACAACCAACAGCTCATAATCTGGCAATGTAACATAACTATTATAGACCAATTTGTAAATCATACTGTAAATTTTTTAAATGAGTTACATGTCTCTTGAAAACAGTTGGATAATAGAAAGTGTTATACAATGTAAAACTGAATAAACACATGTAAAAACATGAATGAACACAATGTATGAGAAAATGAATGAATTAGTAAATCTAAACAAGTAACAATAAATTAAAAAAAAAAAAAAAAAAATATGCTCCTAAAATATTGCCCATAACCAGCCAAGAAACTGACTCTACACCTCACTGCTTCCAAAGAAGATTTGGCTCCCACAGAACTACGGACAACCAACAGAGACAAGTTACCAAACTTACCTGCTTCTTTCACTTTCTCTTTGTCACACTCCTTTGTCTCACTGCACCAGCCCCCTACAAAAGTGTTGGGCAATTCATCCACTGTCACCATCTTTCCAGAAAGAGAATTGGCCAATCTCAGTCTGGCTTCAGTTTCTTTGGTTAGGTCTAAGTATGCTTCATCAATACTGGCCCTTTCAACACAACTGCTGAACTGACTCATCACTTCTATCACTTCTGCCCCTGCCTCACGGTATCTGTGGCACAAACACACAAATCACATCATCGTCATCAATACCAGTGATCAGTAAGATGAAAGGTGATACCGACAACATGCCAATGAGATCTATAGAAATCAGGACAGCTACATCAGACATCACCAAGATCCACAAAGATTTGTGTACAATCAAAATGCAAACCAGCTTAATAGCTTCAGACAAATCAATGACAAGAATGACCACAGAAAATGGCAACAAAAGACAAATTCCAGCTGGAAAAAATGATATATCAGTCATGGTGACCTATACAATGACACTGATAAAGGCCAGAATCAGTATCAGAATAACTTTATTATCTCAGTAGAGAAATTAAGTGTGGCAAAGTCTGTGATATGTACTGATTACATGCACAACAGTAAAATTTGGCATACAACAAGTGAACAACATACATTAACAAAATGACACTTAACTCAGTCACAGCAAAGCAAGTCTGATAAAAAATATATAATTTACGCTATTCAAAACACACACATACAATGATACATGTGTGCCTGCACACACCCGCCTGTATGCAAGCACCCATGCACCCTTACTGTATATATATTTATATATAAATACACATGCACAATGTACAGTGGTGAAGTCAACATAATACACTCATCTGTAAAACACACAACCAAATAAGGCACTGGACAAGGAGCATCAATTACAGGCATAGAAACAATTACAGCAGTATAATTAGCATCTTCATTATGAAATATATGTTATGTTTCTATGGAGGGTGATAGTCATGTTAACAATCCTGTTAAGGATGTTGTTTTTTCTTGGGATGAAAACTCCAACATGAAACTTGGGATGATCTTAGCATCACCAGAAATGAGAAAAAGTAATTCAGCTATATTAATGATATTTATAATAAAAAACTTCCTAACAAGTCCAGCCTCTATGATTTATAGTCATTGAAGAGTTTATGCATATGTTGCAAGATGCAGCAAAAAAACCAAAAAAAAACCCAAACAAAAAACGTCTTATACAGAGGTGTATTGTTATTATAAATACCATGTGTGGAAAGGACTGAATTGTTCTTATTTTTATGCCAAAATTGGTGTCAACTGAGTATTTCAAGAGAAATGTACTACGTTAAAGCTTATCACACACACACACACACACACACACACACAAAGAGCAACACTGGGTTATTATACAGAATAAAGAACATATACATCAAAACTAGGTAACTAGCTAAACAAAGATCTAGCATGTGATCCAAATACATTACAGAAAAAAATTAAACAGCTAAAAACTATGGAAATGCATCAAAACGCACAATCTGTGTCAGTTTAAAGACTGATAACCCACTTACTTGGGATGGATGAGGAAAGCAAAAATATGACTGAGAAACTCAAAAAGAAATGAAAAATGTTTTAACATGGATTGTAATAACAGTAATCTAGATAATGATATATCTGAACCAGAAACAATAAGGCTTGCCAAAAACTGAATAACAATAACTGATGAGATCAGAAATGAGTAGTCAAAGCTGTTTTACAAGACTTAATTCCTACAATCAAAACTGTATCTATGTTCTGAAAACTGGATGTTATCCAGATTAATGAAAAAAAAATGGTATCTGTAACCCAATTCATAAAGAGGGTGATAAATCAAACCCAAACAATTACAGAGGAATAAAGGTCAACTGCTCTGTTTATTAAGTTACAATTACAGAGGAATAAAGGTCAACTGCTCTGTTCATTAAGTTATCTACTTTGTTTATCCTCAACAGCAGATTGTTTGATTATTTAAAACCAAACAATTTATTTGCAAAAAAAAACCCCAAAACAATCCAGTTTTAGAAAAGGTTTCTGGACTACAGACCATATCTTAGTGTTAGAAAAATAGTTGATGAAATCATTAAAAATATCAAAAAGAGACTAAATGCTGGTATTGTAGATCTTAAAAAAAGTTTTTGGAATCATTTTGCATGCAGGTTTGTTCACAAAACTATATATAAAAAAAGGAATACAATGTAGTGCTTCAGTTTGATAAAAAGTATGTATACATAGCTGTATAATTAATCTCATAAACAATTTTCCACATGAACATGTTCATTTAAGCTTTTTAAACATTGGAAGTCCAGAAAAAACCCACAAATTTAGCAGTACTAAATGACGTAGGTAAATATCCCTTAACTTTAAAAGTGATTAGTCAAAAATAAGATTCTGGTTCCACAAACACAGGCACAAATTCATATATTAAACTTGTTTATGACGATATGCTTAAAAAGGAGACAAAACAGCGAACATGGATTACCTTATTATTACAGGGTTCGTCACTAACGAGAGCGCTGAGCGGAACGCTCTGAAAAAACAAACTGCGCTCTGGAAAATTCCTTGACTCAGAGCGCTTGCGCTCTTGATTTTGAAAAGACATAAGCATACACTACTGTATCTAAATTGTTATTCCATTGTCCATCACAAACAAGAGTCAAAAGCGCGATCGTTTTGCATTTACCGAAGTTTGAAAGCCGTCTGTTTACGTTTTGTTAGTTCAACCGGAAGTAGGCCTAGTGAATCAGGGGAGGCTATGCAAAGGAGCGCTCTTCAGACTTGAAGAGTAGAAAAGTGGAGCACACGATCGATTTCGCAGCCGTGCAAAATCAAAATGAATTTATGTTTGAGACTTGTTGCTCTATGTTTTTAGTGTGCGCTCTTAGTTTTCAGTTTGCGCTCATCAAAATTCTGAAACTAGAGCGCAGGCGCTCATGTGAAAAAATGTTAATGACGAACCCTGTATTATATTACAATATCTTGGAATAGCCAGACAAAACTCAGCATAAATACCTTCCAAACACTATCAAACCCTTTCGGCTGATGCATGAAGACAAACTTTCAAAATTGTTTGGAAAATTTGTCTATAACTGCAGCCCAAAACATCATAGCACAGAGAACTTATTCAGTTTCTTGTTCTATATTTCATTTCATTTACTGATGACTTAATTTTTGTGTGTGGAATATATAACTCTGTTTGAGTGTCTTATAAACCTTTTTTAGGTTTAGTTGGCAGTTAATACAGATTCTGATTCTGATTCACACAGACAAACATACAGTCATGAAATCAACACGCATACATACACACACATTTGAATGCATATATATTCAAAGTAAGCATGCATGTACAAACAAGTGTACAAAGTCATGAGATAGGTATGGATGCACACATGCATAAACATGCATATATTCATGTGCAAATGCACACATATGTGACCAGCTTCTACAAAACGACAGATAAGTCGATTTTTGAGGAAATAAAGATATATGTATATACCATTGGAAAGAAGACGAAACAACCTTTCCAATTATGTTTTAAACATGTTTCTGGGTTAAAAAATGTAGAAGTTGAGGTTGTTCAAAGTGTGTTAGTAGTGTGGCAGCCATTTTGAGAAAAACTGCTTTAAAGTTTTGCAACTGACTCTTGAGATTTTTCCCTAGTAATGGGTGTTTGTTTTAGCTGTATGCCTGTGAAAGTTAGGCAGGTTATCAAACTAGGGTCTGTACATGCTTTGGGCAATGATATTCACACTTGATGATAATATTAATGTAATTTTGAATGGTTGTTTTGGGGTGTAAAAGAGTTTCCTCCTCTTGATCTCTAAACAAAGCTTCTTTTGTTTTCATTTCTTTTACATCAAAATTAGAATGATGCACATCTAAATTTTGATTTTGTTAAGAATTGAAATAAACCTGTGAATTTCTTTAATTTATTTTTTATCTTTTGTACTTTAAATATGCCAGTGTGTGCCAGTGTGAGTGGGTGCGCAGGGGTTTAATGAGTGTGGCCCATTTTTGTTCATTCTTTATTTCAGTGATTTGCCCTCTAAATATCTTCCATTTCCACTTTATTATCTTTTTATGTATTTACCTATATGTTTATTTTTAGTATTTCTTTTTCTTTTGTGATAATGTATTCTATTAAGATATTGAATAAATATTACTGTTAAATATACTGTTTTTTAAAAATAATTGCTCCACAATATCAGCACGTAGGTGCAGAAATTAACTAAATTTTCAATTTTATAGAACTTTTGAATTCAGCAAAAACAGCGAGATATGTTGTAATTTAGAGGTTGAACTATGCACTGGCGCAAAAAACTCGATTTACCCCAGATGGACCCTCAGCACTGTTTTTGCCTGTAGCGCAACTGAATGCAGCAAGAGTTATCCATCATTTCGTGGGAGATGGTCACATATCTGAGTATGCAAATACGCGCTTGGTGACTTGTTCTCACTAACACACACAACACAAACATGCATGCACACACATCACACACACACAAACCCTGCCAGACTCACTTTGTGAGATCTGCTTTCCCTCTGACTTCAGGTACCCGGGCAAACTGAATGTCAGGACACACTTTTCTGGCATCATCCCCCATCATGTTCCGAGTCACACCAAATGCACGTGCCTCATAGCCTACAGCAATGATGCTGAAAGAAAAATCAGAAATGTATAAAATGTCCCTCTTGGGCTTTTTATTTTCTAGACCTTACCTTATTCATTGTTCAAAATGGCGTGTTCCAAATCAAATTCTCACCACTGAAAAAAAAGTTTTTAAAAAAGTCGATTATATATATTCAATAATAAATAAGAACAGTTCCTTTGCCCCACAAATTCTCAAGTGTACATAGTTCCAAATTCAGTGATGCTTAGCATTACACAACACCTCAAGAACAGACAGAAATGAGTAAACAAACCCAGAAAGTCTTCTGCTTTTGTTAATGACCTGTAAACTTGCAATTTGATAGTGAACATCACTGACCTGAAATCATGCATTTGTCTTATGAGTAAAACGTGTGTATTCCTGAAAATTTCACACCCTTGTCCAAACAGGGTTCCCACATATGTGACCAAACAAAATTCCATGCATATACTTTTTCTGGGCCTTTTCCAAACCAGACTGAAAATTGTCATACCAAACTAAAGCCAGACAATGTCAAAAATTCATCTGCTACACTGCTGATGAAAGAGACTGGCAGATATCTGAGTACCGATGTCCAATTTTGATCACTTGTTTTTGTTACATTGAATGCATTAAGCTCTTTGTTGAATGGAACTGGTCAAGGTTTCTGTTGTTGTTGTCATTTTAACTTAGACTTTTCCTGGCCCTTTAGGGCAAGCCATATTTTCCAAGTACTTTTCCAGCCATGGAAAAGTTTTTAAAGTTTATTACGTCCAGCATTATATTACAATCTATGGTCTAACAGTTGATTCCCCTCCCTCTTCCCCCCAAAAATAAAATATGTCAAGTAGTATTGCACAACAGTGTCCTGCTTTGTTCATTTTTTTCCATTCTGTTTTCAATTCTCTTTATAACCAATACAGCATAATCTTCATCATTTATGGACAATGTCAGTGCAATACTGCAAATCATTATTCCTGTAAATTACAACACACATTTCCTAACTTACCCTCCTCCTCTATAGGTTTTGTACTGCACGACGGCGCAAGGCTTGCCCTTCAAGGCTGGGTTCAGTCGTTGTTCTACTTGGACATAGAAACAGTCCATGTCTACCAGTACCACTGCTCGATCCATCTTCTTTCACCTGCTGTCCGACAATATAGAAACACATCACAAGTAATGTGTAACTACTACAATGCATAATACATTTTATTGAGTGTAAAGCCCCAGTACTGTCCAACATAAGTTGTACCAATGCATGTTTATAATTCTACTCAAAACCAAGTTACATTATAAGTATGTTGGAGACCACAGAAAAGTAATAATCATAATAATAATGATGATAATAATAATGATAATAATAATAATGGATACTTATACAGCACATTGTCCAGGAATCTGCTCTAGGTGCTCTACAAAAACACTTTTGTTTACATAACACATTACATCAATGTTACATACACACACAAAATGTGACAAAAAATAAAATAAAATAAAATAAACACACACACACACACGCACACACACACACACACACACACACACACACAATGTATGCATACATCTTAACATACATATATACATAGCAGCTACCCTCAACACATGCACACACACAGGCATGCACAAACACAAACATACATGAGCAGACACACATGCACGCATGAGTGTGTGCGTGTGCGCACACACACACACACAAATACACATTCATATACATGCATGTAGTTATGTACACATACATATGTATACACACATTGTCAAGTACAGCTCAAGCAAAGGAAGTGGACCTGCCACAAAAGAACTTTCTGCTGGGGGAAGAGGCGAGTTTTAACTCACTCAGTACGGCCAGTCCTCTCTTCTCCTCTACACAGACCCCTCGGATGTCCAGTGGGTGTCTGAATGACCCAACATTTAGCTTCCATCGTCAGAATTGTGGTATTCTTTGTCCACATTCACGTCTTCAGTATAAGAGCCTTCCGCTTGCAATATTTTGATGATGGTAATTGGGGTGAAACGCTGTTAACGTCGTCTCCGGCTTTCGCCGTTCGTATGGAAAGAGTTAAGACCAGATTTAAAAGAAGCAAGGGAATCAGATTGACAGAGGTTATCAGGGAGCTTGTTCCACATCTTTGGCGACTGAAAAGAAAACGATCTGTGTCCATAGGTCTTACTTCTGATGTGAGGTATCCTGAGAAGTCGAGTATCAGAGGAAGAACGGAGCTGGCAAGGCAGAGTGCAGATATGGAGGAGTTCAGAAAGATACTTGGGGCCAGATCTGTTGATTGCAGAAAAGGTCAGGGTGGATAGCTTTTAGTCCAACTGGTCAGAAACAGGCAACCAGTGGAGAGACTGAAGGAGAGGAGAAACATGGTCAAATTTAGAAGCTCAGCAAAAGAGTCTGGCAGAGTTATTCTGAATTTGTTGAAGTCTGTCTAACAGACATTTGGGGAGGCCGGCCAAAAACGAATTGCAGTAATCCAATCTTGAGTGAACCAGAGCACATATAAGTGTCTTGGTTGCATCAGCTGAGAGATAGTGGTGGATAGAACTGATTCCAGATAGGCAACTTTACAGATATTCGAAATGTGCTGTTGGAAGGAAAGAGACTGGTCTAGGATTACACGAAGACTGTGAAGAGAAGCAGAAAGTGAAACAGGTGTTCTATTAATCAGATCAAAGTCAGGAAAGAAAGGATGTTGACGAAACTTCTTTGGAAAGGCTATCATAAATTCAGTCTTATCGTCATTTAATTGCAGCTTATTGACATGACACCTTTTTCCTTTTACAACACCATCAACTTGCTGATGAATCTTGTTGTGGTTTATGCATGCTGGGTGTCAGCCCATGAATGTGCAGGGAAGTCAAGAAAATGAGTGGTGGTGCATATGTGTTTTTGTAGATCTCTCACTCCCAAGTACTCCTTGGAACAATACAAAACTACTGAGCTAGGCCAAATCATGCTAACATTTATTATTTTCTTTAACCCCCCCAATCTAATAGCTTAAACTAATTTTTGTCAATATTCAATCGCTCCTGCAATATATGAACACTTCAGCAGAATTCAGCAGAAGACACAACACTCCATCCTGGTATAACCTTTGTGTTCTATAATGATAGTATTTATATAGCGCTGAATCTTGTGCAGAGACAGATCTAAGTGCTTTCACACCAGCCATTCACACGCATGCATAACTCTAAAACTGAAGAAACTGAAGACAAGGAAGAGGCAGAGGAAGGAGGCCATCTTGTGAAGAGGTGGGTTTTATGGCCAGACTTGAAAGAGCTGAGTGCAGAGACCTAACGAAGTGAAAGAGGAAGTTCGTTCCAAGTGCAAGGTCCAGTGACAGAGAAAGAACGGCATCCAACAGTGGAGTGTTTGAATCTGGGTATGTGTAAACAGAGTGGATCCGAAGCTGATCATAGACAGCGAGATGGAGTGTACAGGTGAAGGCAGCCACAGAGACAATGAATGTAAACAGAAAAAACATGAGGCAGGCAGAGCAGTCAAATCGGACGGGGAATAAAAATGACAAAGCAATATACAAGCAAAAAGGATCAGAATACCAAAAAATTTCAGATAAAAAAAAAAGAAAAAAAGTACTGAAACAGGTGCTAGATAGCCTGCTGGAAAACAAAAATGATAGTACAAAGTTTTGGTCAACAGTTCAGAAAGGTAGGAGGAAGTCCATCAGGCTGTTATAGTGTTAAGTCACAGGACAAGAAAAGCAGCCAGCCTTGATCAAATTTTAGGCGAGTTTCTGAATATGGATGAAAACAAAACCGTTCCCTTTCTGACAAAACTTTTTAATCGGGTCTACAATAGTGGTCAGAATCCAGAGGCATGGACAAAATCTGTCGTTGTACCCTTACTTCAGAAAGGTGTATTTCCCTGTTAAGCATAATTAGCAAGATGTTTACTTCTCAGTTCTATCCTAAACCAGCATTTATACAAATGGTGGTTCGTCCGTCGGGATCGACTAGGACCCTCTAGTCATCCTGGGGGTGGGTGGGATGGGCTCTGTGGGTGCACAGATGACTGGTCAGGCCAATCCCGCCTGGAAGGTTCTGACGCAGTGTGGACAGGGGATGGTGGCAGCTGTGAGGGCTTGCTGGCACTGCTTTTCCTGGCCTGTCTGCGTTGCTCTGCTGCAGCGATTCTGTTGGCCTCACAGGATTTGGCACCTTTGTGGACAGCTGAACGCCACTTTGGTCTGTCCATTGCATTCAGCTCCCATGTGTCGTGGCTGATGTTGAAGGCCTTCAGAGAAGCTTTCAGAGTGTCTTTGAAGCGCTTCTTTTGGCCTCCATGGGAGCGCTTGCCATGTTGGAGTTCGCCGTACAGCAGTTTCTTGGGGAGCCGGTGATCTGGCATGCGAACTACATGGCCTGCCCAGCACAGCTGGGCCTGCATTAAGATGGTGTAGATGCTGGGCAAGTTTGCACGAGTGAGCACCTCTGTGTCAGGGATCTTCTCTTGCCACTTTATGCCGAGAAGTTTTCTGAGGCTGGTGGTGTGGAAGTGGTTCAGCTTTTTGGCGTGGCGTTTGTAGACCGTCCATGATTCACATCCATAGAGCAGTGCAGTGAGAACTATGGCCTTGTATACTTTGAGCTTCGTCTCCAGGGTGATGCCTCTCCTGTTCCAAACATTCTTATGGAGTCTGCCGAAGGCAGTGCTGGCTTTGGCGAGTCTGGCATTCACCTCGTCGTCGATGACAACTGTGTGAGAGAGCGTACTGCCCAGGTATGTGAACTTGCCCACCGCGTTCAGTCGTTGCCCGTTGATGAAGATGTTTGGTTCAACGTAAGGCTTTCCTGGAGCTGGCTGGTGCATCACCTCAGTCTTCTTTGTGCTGATTGTGAGGCCAAAGTTGTCACAGGCAGCAGAGAACTTGTCGACGCTGTGTTGCATGTCAGCTTCGGAGGCAGCATTGAGAGCGCAGTCATCAGCAAACAGGAAGTTGTTGACAGTGTCTGTCCTCACCTTGGTTTTTGCTTGAAGCCTCCTGAGGTTGAAGAGTGAGCCATCTGTGTAGTACCTGATGCCAATGCCTACGTCAGCGTCTCTGAAGGCATCTGTCAGCATGGCTGAAAACATGAGACTGAACAGGGTGGGGGCAAGAACACACCTTTGCTTGACTCCGTTGGAGACAGGGAATAGTTCTGAAGTCTCTCTGTTGTCTTGGACTCGGGCCAGCATCCCATCGTGTAGTTGCCGTATGATGGTGATGAACTTTCTGGGACATCCGGACTTCGCCATGATTCTCCAAAGGCCATCTCTGCTAACAGTATTGAAGGCCTTGGTCAGATCGACATAGGTGGAGTAAAGGTCGGCATTCTGTTCCTGACACTTCTCCTGGAGCTGCCTGGCAGCAAACACCATGTCGATAGTCTCGTGCTCTTTCCGGAAGCCACACTGGCTCTCTGGTAGGAGACCTTGCTCAAGGTGCGCTATGAGACGGATGAGTAGCACTCTGGCCAGAGTCTTGCCTGCGACGGACAGCAGGGATATTCCACGATGGTTGTCACAGGCCTGACGATTTCCTTTGCACTTGTACAGGTGTATGATGGAAGCGTCTTTGAAGTCCTGTGGAACTGCCTCATGCTGCCAGATAAGCTGGAATAGCTGATGAAGCTTCTCAGTCAGCGCCATACCACCTTCTTTGTAGACCTCAGCTGGAATGCAGTCTGAGCCAGGGGCTTTGCCATTGGAAAGCAGACGGATAGCTTTCTGGGTCTCCTCCAAAGTTGGAATGGCATCCAACGACTCACTGACTGGCACCTGGGGGAGTCGGTCGATGGCTTCATCACTGATGGTGGAAGGGCGGTTCGGTACGCTGTCAAAGTGTTCAGCCCATCTCTCAAGGATCCCGTCCTTGTCAGTAATCAGGGCAGAACCATCAGCACTCAGGAGTGGAGCAGATCCAGAGGTGGTGGGACCGTAGACTTCTTTCAGGCTGTTATAGAAGTTCTTCATGTCGTTCCTGTCTGCAAAACCCTGGATCTCATCAGCTTTGTTGCTCAACCAGGAATCCTGCATCTGCCAGCGCTTCAGCTGGATGGTGCTGCATGTGCTCTTCAGTATGTCTTTCTTTGACTGTGACTTGGGATCTTCAATGTGGGCTCTGTAGGCTTGGCATTTGTCTTCTAGCAGCTGCTTGATCTCAGTGCAGTTCTCATCAAACCAGTCTTTGTGCTTCCTGACAGAAGGCCCCAGGCACTCCATGGCAGTGTTGTACACCGTCTCACGCAGTGCGCCCCATGCTGCCTCCACATTCTGGTTGTCCAGCACGGTGGACTCAAGGCGTTCCTCCAGGGTGTCAGCAAAGCTCTGCTTGATGTTGCCTAGCTCCAGCTTGTTGACATTCAGACATCTGGGTGCTTTCATGCCCTGAGGCCGTCTCTTGGGCTGGATGCAGAGGCTGAGCTTGGAGACAATAAGGCAGTGGTCTGTCCAGCACTCAGCGCCGCACATGGCCCTCGTGACTCATACGTCCTGCCTGTCCCTCTTCCTGACGATGACAAAGTCGATGAGATGCCAATGCCCAGAGCGAGGATGCATCTATGACGTCCTGTTGCGGGTAGGGAGGCAGAAGATGGTGTTTGTGATAAGAAGGTCGTGCTCGGCACGTCTGGAGAAGTAGTTGGCCATTGCTGTTACAGTTACAAACCCCATGCTTCCCAATCACGCCTTCCCAGGAGGTGCTGTCACAACCAACTCTCACGTTAAAGTCACCAGGAATGATGAGCTTGTCTGCGTTGGGAACAGTGGTGATGACAGCGTTCAGGTCCTCATAGAACTTGGCCTTGATCTCATCCGGGTTGGTCATGGTAGGCGCGTAGGCACTGACAATAGTGGTAAACTTCTTCCCGTTGCATATAGGGAGTTTCATCATCATCAGGCAATCGTTCACTCCTTTCGGGGGGCCAGCCAGCTTGCCAACGAGGGTTGTCTTCACTGCAAAGCCAACTCCAGCCTCACGTCTCTCCTCAGGTCCGCAACCACTCCAAAAGAAGGTGTAGCCTGCGCCTCGCTCACAGAGTTCGCCTTCTTCTGCCAGTCTGGTCTCACTTAAGACAGCGATGTTGATGTTGTACCTGGCTAATTCACTCTTTATGAGTGCTGTGCGTCTCTGTGGTCTGGCTGAGTCGCCTCTGTCCAGAAGCGTACACACGTTCCATGTGGCAATGGTCAATGGGGTGCTCCTTGTTTTCTTCTTTCTTTCCTTTGTGTGTCGACCGCTTGAGTAGGGTCCCCGTCAGCCACGGTATGCTGACTAGGGTGGTGTGGAGCAGACAATGTTTAGAGCACCTTTCCTAGCCCCTTCCTTATGCCATGGAGGTGAGCAGTGCTGTCCTGAAGAGGGCTGCTCAGTCGCTCAGGGGGCTGCCGATCTCCACTGCTGCTCCAGTCGGTGAAAAATGACCCTATGGCCTGTGTGCAGGTCCACGGCTACGACTGCCAGTGTACCCACACCTGTCGCTTCGTCGCTCGCCTGTCGCCACAGGGTTTGGGGAAAATGATGCTATGGGATGAAGGATGACTGATGACTTGCGCGATGACTTTGTTTATATTGAGGAGGAGTTGCACACCGTCGACCTCACTCTCTTGTCTGAGACCGTCTGTATCCAGTGGCAAGACGTGGTCAAGACGACTGAAGATGGAAATGGATGCAGTGGATGACCAGGATGTCCTATGTGCCTCATCCTGCCCTCAGCACTCCACAGTGCTCTGCTGCAACCGCCTTCCTCTCCGTTGAACCATGAAGGTTTCTTCCACAGAGTCCGCCGGATCCAGTCTTCACATGCTTGGGTAGACAAGCTCTAACTCACCGAGGGTTTGAGACCCGTCGGCTACCCTAACCTAGTTTAGCCAGCCTGTCAAGGCCGTTGCCCGGGGGTTGGGCGCTGCCGCATGCTAGCAGCTTCTAGGACCCATAGGTGAGAGCTGGGTGCCGGTGGGGACCAACAGAGGACAAACCACTCCCGGAAGAACGTGACAAGCATGACAAGAACCCCCTCCAGAGGTACTACTCTTCCCGTGCACCCCCTAACCCCCAGCATTTATACAAAAGCTGAAGGGAAAACCAGTTCTGAGCAAGCAGGCTATCATAAAACATTACTCAACAGTCAATCACATTTTTACTCTTATGTCAATGATCAAGAAATGTTTGTTTGGTTATAACAGGGTTTTATAACAAGTTTCATGTTGTCTTTATTGATTACCAAAAGGCCTTTGATATTGTGGACAGATACAGTCTATGAAATATTTTGCAAAGACTACAGAAGTCACCAAAAATGTTGCAATGCTCAAAGGCATGTACAGTTCTGTAAAAGTTGTGTCCAATGGGGCTCTGAATTTTCAGAGTTCTTTGACTGCTCTTCTGGTGTGAAACAAGGTTGTTTGATGTCTCCACTGATTTTCTCTTTCCTGATCACTGAGGTTACTGATGTCTTAAACTGTAATGGTAAGCATGGGTTCCAATTTATCCCAGGTTTGCAGGTATTCTTTATATTGTTATATGCAGATGACAGAGTTTTACTGTCTCTGACCCCAGTTTGACTCCAGAACCAGTTAGACAATCTGGCAAGGGCGTCAAACAGGCTTGGTCTCACAGTCAATTTGCAGAAAACAAAGATAATGGTCTTTTGTAAGGGAAGATATCTACTACCTAAGCAGAAACAAAACAAAACAAAACAAAAAAGAAGGTTCTTTAAAGGGAAAAGCACTGATGATGTCAACAGCCATAAATATCTTGAGTTCATGTTTACCACCAAAATGTCCTTTGAGACTGCCCAAGAAGAATGCTGCAGACATGCTAAAAGTAAAGTCACAGAGGTTTCGAAGATAATGTGGGCTCTGGGCAAGTTGGATACGTCAATTTTCTTTAAATTATTTGACATCCAAGTAAAACCTATGCTGTTATACACATCTGAAGTGGGGGGTTTATACAGGTCTGAAAAAGAGTCTGTACATTTAGATTTATTTCTTGTAAGTGTTTGCTAAACTTCCACCCAAAAACTCCCAATGCAATGATTTACAGGGAGTATACTGTACTCTCTGTGTCTTTGTGACATATTGCTCATTCAACTCAATCTTGGAGCCACAGAGATATATATATTAATGTCATTACTATAGCCAAATCTAGACAAACATTAACTGGACTCAGGCTGAACAGGCTGAAGCTGAACATCCACCGCCTCCCTGTCACCAAGGACGTGCTGCAGCAGCAAATCCAAGCAGCTCTCCAAGAAACTCCTGCATCTACTGATGTAGAAGAGGTATGGAGCACCTTTAGAGATGCTGTGTACACAGCAGCAGCTGACACACTTGGCTTTGTACAGAGGAGCCACAAAGACTGGTTTGACGAGAACGACTCTGGAATCTCCAAGCTCCTGAACATACTGCATATACAGCATCAGGATCACATTTCCGATAAAGACTGCAAGAAGGAGGAGAACCAGTTCTTGCAAACCATGCAACTCATACAGAAGAGGCTGCGTGAGATGAAGAACACCTGGTGGGAGAGAAAGTCTGAAGAGCTTCAGTCCGCTGCTGATGCTCACGACATGAAGACCTTCCATGATGGTCTCCGAGCTGTGTATGGGCCGAGAGTCACAGGATCAACCCCTGTCCGAGCCTTGGACCAGACCACTCTCCTGACAGATAAGAAAGACATCCTTGCCTGCTGGGCAGAGCACTTCAACACCCTCCTCAACAGGGACTCGTCCGTATCTGACAAGGCAATTGCAGCCCCCCCACAGCTACCAGTCAATGACTCACTAGCTGCCCCTCCCACCAAGGCTGAGACCCGGAAGGCCCTTAAGCTGACAACGTCAGGAAAAGCACCAGGAGCGGATGAAATCCAGGCTGACATCTACAAGTGTGGAGGCAAGGTGCTGACAGACAAGCTGACCGCCCTGTTCCAGTCTATCCAGGAGACAGGGGAGGTCCCTCAGGATTTCAAGGATGCTTCAATTGTCCACATTTACAAACGGAAGGGAGACAAAACATCCTGCGATAACCATCGTGGAATCTCTCTCCTCTGCATCGCTCGCAAGATCTTTGCCTGCATTATACTGAACAGACTGGTTGACCATGTCTCAAACACAGTCATCCCTGAAGCACAGTGCGGCTTCCGCTCAGGCAGGGGAACATGTGACATGGTGTTCGCCGTACGCCAGATGCAAGAGAAGTGCCGTGAGCAGAACAAGGAGCTCCACATGGTCTCTGTAGACCTGACTAAGGCCTTCGACACAGTTAACCACCATGGTCTGTGGAAGATCCTCCTAAAGTTCGGCTGCCCAGAGAGCCTAATCCAGCTGATTGTATCATTCTACGATGGCATGCAGGCGAGAGTACAGGAAAATACTGACATGTCGGATCCATTCCCTGTGGTAAATGGAGTGAAGCAGGGCTGCGTCCTGGCACCCACACTGTTCTCCATTCTCTTCTCTGCCATGCTGATTGACGCCTTCCAAGACTGTGACTGGGGCATCTACATTCAGTTTCACACAGATGGCAAACTTTTCAACTTGCGGCGACTCCACGCCAGGTCCAGGGTGTTTGAGGCACTGTTGAGAGAGAGTTCCTCTTCACTGATGACTGCGTGCTTGCTGCACACACCCATGAGGACATGCAGTTCATTATGGACAGGTTCTCAACATCCTGCAGGCGTTTTGGACTCACCATCAGCCTCAGCAAGACCGAGTCCATGTACCAACCAGCTAGCGCACAGTGCCTCCCCCCCACCTGCAATCAAGATCGATGACACAAGAGATCAAGTCAGTCGACAAGTTTTGCTACCTGGGCAGCACCCTATGCAGCAACGGAGCCCTTGATGCAGAAGTAACACTGCGCATCGCCAAGGCCAGCTCCGCCTTTGGCAGATTTAACAACAGGCTGTGGAACAACAAAGGCATCAGGCTCAGCACCAAAATCAAAACCTACAGAACTGTTGTGCTGACCACCTTGTTGTACTGCTGTGAAACATGGACGACGTATCACCGTCACATTCAACAACTTGAGCAGTTTCACCAGAGATGCCTACGAAAGATCCTTGGCATAAAGTGGCAAGACAGGGTCTCCAACCTCCAGGTCCTAGAGAGGAGCGGCCTGCCCAGCATCGAAAGCCTGCTGATCCAGTGCCAGCTACGCTGGACAGGACACGTTGTCCACAGGACAGACAGCAGGATCCCGAAGATCCTTTTGTATAGCCAGCTGAAGGAAGGCCACCGTGAACTTGGAAGATCCTGCAAGCGCTTCAAGGACACCTTGAAGACAAACCTCAAAGCCAGTGACATAGACATTGCTTCCTGGGAAACTGATGCCCTTGACCGCTCTCACTGGAGGATGCTGTGCTCTAGTGGCATAAAGACGTTTGAAAACAAGAGAACGCTGGCCATTAAGGAGAAGTGTGAGCGAAGGAAGCAGGGCTCAACTTCTGGAGACATTTTCCCTTGCAACACCTGTGGGAAGTGCTGCGCATCGAGAATTGGCCTCTTCTCCCATATGAGGACGCACACTGACAGATAAGCCTGCCTGCCTACTCAGCCGTCGGCCCGACGGGAGACTCCATCATCATAGCCAAATCTAGACAAACATTAACTGGACTCAGGCTTGGGTCAGGTGAGATAAATATTAACAACAGATGTTCTCAAAAACCAGATAAATGTCCGTTTTGTGATCACACTGAAAATGAAAATCACTTCCTTTCTGTTTGTCCACGTTATTCCACTCACAGACTAAAGACAAACAGATTGTAAAGCATTGCAGAAATACACTTGATCAAACTCTAGCTTATTACAGAACGAAGATACTCTCTGTCTGAGGAAGGCGGCAGAATGATTAAGATGCTCAGCTGCCAATATAGACAGTCCATGAGGGTGTGAGTTTGAATTCCATTCTCATCCTTTCTGCTAAGTTTGACTGGAAAATCAAACTGAGCATCTAGTCATTTGAATCACATGATAAACTGAGGTCCTGTGTGCAGCACACACTTGGTGCACAGAAAAAAAAGCAACAACAACAAAAAAAAAACCCAAAAAAAACCCCCAAAAAACAAAAAAACCCATCACAATGAGAGTGTTGTCCCCTGGAAAAATTCTGCAGAAGAAATCTACTCTGACAGGTACACAAATATATTCATAAACATGCACTCAAGGTCTGGTTAAGCACACTGGATTATGCAGCTGGTCAGGCATCTGCCTGGCAGATGTGGTGTGGTGCATACGGATTTGTCCGAACGCAATGATGCCTACTTGAGCGACTGAAACTGACACTGAGAGATTTAGCGATGTACAGTTCTTATGCCTTGAGATTGCAATATCAGTTGCTTACACACCAAAAGTATACTGTATTATGTGCAATGACGCAATGTCCACATATATTTTTTTCCTATTTTTTTCCCAACTCAGTTTGTTTACATATCGGTGGCCTCACAAATTAAACCAGTTCAGTGTTCAGAGAGTTGTCTGTCTCACATGCACACACACACACACACACACACACACAATGTGTGTGTGTGTATCAGGTCTTCCATGCTACTGGTAACCATGTAACCCAGTTCCACCTGCCGCATGCGGGGAGTAAACCCAACATGAAAATCCAATCTGGAGAGGGATAGTCTCTGCCAGATTTGGCACATCATTAATGATGGCTTAACCCTTTCGCTGCCAGGAAAATAAGATTTAAGTGAAATCTATTTGCCAGGGTTTTTTCACAAAAAAGGGTATAAATTTTCCAAAAATTCTGTGCTCTTTGTTATTGGAGAAAGACCCATAAAAGTGTATATTTTCTGAAAGGTAAATGAATAAAGAATACAAAACACATGCTGTTTTCCCATTTTATATATTTTTAGTGACATGCTGTTGTTTTGAAATCAGTGTTTTGTTTTTTGTCACATTTTCAACTTGTTCATTACAAACATTAGTCATGTAATTTGCACTAAAATATATTTTCTGGACAAATGGATATCTGCAAACATAAAATCATACCAGAACAACCACAATATATATGTATATTTTTTTTAAAGAGATAGATACACAATGCAATGTGATTTCTCCAAGTGATAATATGGATGTGAGGCCACGCCACCTCAGTCTCCACCTCCCTCCTCTTCACCCCTCTCACACAGTCACTTTATCCAGTGCTCATCAGACCGGGTTGGCCGAGTGTCAAGAATATCACCCACACTGTGTTCTGCTAATAATTCGGTCACGTTCTGTCATCTGCTAACATCTGTACAGCCGGCATCACTCACTGATAGTTGTATCTTGGCCACTCTCTTGATTGCTCCCTTTATTTTCTATCAAATCGTCTTATAAATGTTCATCACTGCCTTCTCCTTCGAATTTATGCTTCAATTCTTTCTGAGCATCAGCTAAAGAAAGCAATCTTGGTTGATTTAGTTCGCCATGGTCACATGTCTTGAGCATGGCGTCGGTCCAACATTTTGTTGAGCGAGCAAGGAGAGGAGCCAGGCAAACACTGGGACAGTAACCCAACCAAAACGTTCAAATAAAGGACTGCCTCATGACACAGCTGGTGTTTCTAGCTATGAATAGAATCTAGAAAGATTCCCCAGGCTAAAGCTACCACTATTTTTGTCAACAAACTGAATGCAAACCAGTGAAAAGTCAGAATATTTCAATGACGAGTTATCTTGTCATTGTGGCAGCGAAGCGTACATGCTTGCGGTGATGAGTTATCTTGGCATATAGACAGCCTAGGGGTTAAGGGAGGTGGTGGTTGCTGTCCCCCTACATAACATACTGCGCGCATGGCCAAACTGTGTGTGGATACTCCCTGGTGCCCACAAACCAACCCCCATGTATGGGTCAAATACAAAAAGGTCATCCCAACGGCGGAGCAGGCGGAAGAGGAGACATCTCCCATTGGCTGCAATGGCAGATGAGGATGCCAAGAACAGGTGGGGAGACTTGTGAGCACACCACAAGAACTGCCATGGAAGAAACCATGACTGGTTCAATGGGCAGAAAGATGATTTTCAGCAATGCGTCAAGGAGCGCTAAAAGATTGCAGTGACACATATGCAGAACACTGCTGGCCATTCACTGCATCCTGAACTTTCTCCAGCCGTCTCAACTATGCCTTGCTACTGGGTCCAGATACGCCAGGACAAGAGAGTGAGGCTGATGACCTGAGCAACTCTCCCTCTCTTTAATCCGAGTCAAACTCATCACAATTTCAAATCAGACCATGCAACACCTCAAGTCCTGTGGTGATGGGGGAGTTGTGAAGCAGCAGGTGTGGATACAATGGAAGCTGCAGTCACAAACCTTCACACTGGCAGCATACGGTCACTCTCTACTGGACAGAAGCAGCAGTGGAGTTCGAGAGCCCTCTGGGTGTCTGAGCAGCCCTCTTCAGGATTGCTCTGCTCACCTCCATGGAGGAAGGGGCTAGAAAGGGTGCCTCAAACATAGCCTGCTTCACTTCTCCCTGGCCATCTTATCACAGCTGGTGGGGATCCCTCATAGCAGTCAACAAACTAAAACGAAGAAGAAAGTGATGGTGCTCAACCTTGGCACATGGAACGAGAGAATTCTGCTGGATAACCTTAAGGCAGACAGACCAGACAGAAGATCTGCACTGGCTGCCAAAGAGCTGGCTCGCTGCAATGTGGACATAGCACCTCTCAGCGAATCACGTCTAGCAGACAAGGGCCAGATTACAGAATGTGGTGGTGGATACTCTTGTTTGAGAGTGGGAGCTGAAGTGTCATCAGGCAGCCATTGATACCCTCTGAAAGCTTAGTGAGTTTACAGGGGAGGTGAAATTTGGCAAATCCCAATGACTGCCTATGACAAGAAACGTACAATGCTGATTAGTGTCTACGCTCCCACCATGACCAACCCAGATGACATTAAAGACAAGTTCTATGAAGAACTCGACATCCTCATTTCAGCAGTCCCACAGGTAGAGAAGCTCACTGTTCATTGGGACTTCAAATGTTCAATGCCAGAGCAGGGACAGACTACCAAACCTGGGTAAGGATCATTGGAAGACTCAGCACTGGCATGTGTAACAGCAACAGCCTTCTGCTCAAGACATGTGGCACACATGACCATGTCATCACCAACACCCTGTTCCGCCTACCCACCCGTAAGACAACATCATGGGTGCACCTTCACTCAAGGCACTGGCATTTTACAGACTACATCATCATCAGGAAGAGGGACAGGCTGGATGTCAGAGTGACGAGAGCCATGTGTGGTGCCGACTGCTGGACCAACCATCGCCTCATTGTGTCAAAGTTCAGCCTTCGCATTCTGCCCATGAGAAGACCCCAAGGTCAGACAAGAGAGGCAAGGCCTTCAAGACTCACTTGTGATACACTTAAAAAAAAAAAAAAAATCTAATCGTTAAAATGTGTTCTGTATTTGTTATTACGAGGGTCATTCAATAAATAAGGTGAATTTTTCGGTATAAGGACTTCTAATACAGATAGAAGCTTACTTTTTTTTTTTTCTTTTTTGTTTTACTTCTTTTTCACATGGATTTAATTTGTTTTGCAGATTAAAAAAAAACTTTGAGAGTTTTGGCGATTAACAAAGATGGCCGACCAAGAAGCATGCTCCAGGATTGAACAGCGGTCAGTTATCAAGTTTTTGGTTGCTGAAGGGTGCAAACCAGTTGAAATTCATAGGAGAATGTCAACTGTGTATGGTGCCACATGTTTCAGCCGAAAAAATGTCTACAAGTGGGCTAAATTGTTTAAAGAAGGACGGAGCAGTGTTGAGGATGAAGACAGGCCTGGAAGGCCTACAGAAGTGAGGTCTCCTGAGGTGATCAAATCAGTCAATGACCTCATTCAGTCTGACAGAAGGGTGACAGTGGATGACATTGCAAGGACTTTGAGCTTATCTGTTGGGACAGCACACAAAATTGTCCATGATGACCTTGGCTAAAGAACAAACACAGGGGTCATCAGTCAGAAGGAGTCATCTTGCATCAACGCAAGGCCTCACACAGCAGCCCGAACGGTGCAGACCATCAACGAGCTGGGCTGGGAACTGCTCCCTCATCCCCCTTACAGCCCAGACCTTGCCCCTTCAGACTTTCACCTGTTTGGTCCCTTGAAAGCGTTCACGAGAGGCATGAAGTTTGAAAGTGACGATGAAGTCAAAAGTGTTGTGAGCGACTGGCTGAGACATCAGTCCAAAGATTTTTACGCTGAGGGAATACGGAAGCTTGTGCACAGATGGGAAAAGTGTGTGACAGTGCTGGGAGTCTACGTTGAAAAAAAAAAAAAAAGTAAGCTTCTATCTGTATTAGAAGTCCTTATACCGAAAAATTCACCTTATTTATTGAATGACCCTCGTATAAAGCTTCGAGTTTAAAAAAAAAGAAAAAAAGTCCTAACCAGATTTGAACCCCGCGTGTTCAGGTGAGAAGAAACTGCCTTATCCATTACACTATCGTGGCTCCTTAACTGACGTTCTAAAATTTAACATTTGAACATACTTTTTTAAAGGGTGATAAATCAATTGCGGTATTCGCAGTGAGAACGCTGTTTAAATCATATTATTCTGGTGTATCTTGGGCAATAAAAAATTCTTTTTAATGGCTATCGCCGCAATCACACTGCAACATTAAGCTCTTTTCACTAGATCTAGATAGATGTACAAGTTTAGTTACACCCACCGGGAATGTAGTACGACACAGTCGATTCAGTTTCTCTTTTATGTTCATTCTAGTTTTATAGTTTTAAAGTTGATATGAAAATTTAGTATTTTGTTAAACTAATAACATGTAGAGCCAAGTACAAGTACTTTTAAACGTTGTAAGAAGTGAAAAGGACTTCATTTTGAGAAAAGTCAAGACTGGAAATTTTTTCGTTTCATTGTGATCAGTTCAAGGGTATTAACTCGCATGGTTTACAATTTTTAACTGTGAATTCAAACTGATTCTGTGGGATATTTTTATGGCAGTTTGGGGCATAATCCAGTAAGTGATGAGACGTTCACAAATCTTTCTCTGAATAAATATTTAACGGTCTCCTTCTCCAACTTTCCATCACGTTATCGTGTATTGTCCATTGAATATAGGATTGAACAGGCAGGTCAACAACCTGAAACAAAATGGCATCGTTCCCATTCGCGAAGAACATGAGCACGCGCTTTGAATGTGTATAAATATGTGTATGCAATTGATTTTTGCCCATGACCTTCAGGGTTCAGCCAACAGATCTGTAAAGTCCACTCGTCATATTGATTTTAGTATTTTCCGAAAAAGACCACTTGGGCGAATGAACATAGTGAAAGCCCTGTACACTGAGAGTAAAACACACAAGCTTTTTATGTATTGAGTATGATTTCAAAATGTTATGTTTAAGATGAGAAAGATCAGTTTAAAGCAAATTAAGTCCCCTCGCATTAATTACAGAGTAATTTCCCTTTTTTACTATCTGCACCAAAACGTTAGCAAAATAAATAAAACTTCCATGCTTAGCAAAAGAAGTTCCTGTTTGAACAAAAAATGATAATAATGACTGCTCTTGTTGTTGGGTCAGAATATCAGATCAAAGTGCCAAGTTTAAAGAATACAAAAATTATAAATATAACAGTAAATGCAGTTTGCATATAATTAGGCTTCTTTTTTTTTTTCTTTTTTTGTGCCCATCCCAGAGGTGCAATATTGTTTTAAACAAGATGACTGGAAAGAACTGAATTTGTCCTATTTTTATGGCTAATTTGGTGTCAACTGACAGAGTATTTGCAGAGAAAATGTCAATGTTAAAGTTTACCATGGACACACAGACACACACACACACACACACACACACAGACAACCGAACACCGGGTTAAAACATAGACTCACTTTGTTTACACAAGTGAGTCAAAAACTGTGAAGAGGCTGCATGTCTCCAGGTTGAAAAGCATCAAGGTTGCAGAAGAACTCGCTGATAACCTTGAAGGTAGACTGCCAGACACACCACAGGAAGACAGGACAAGCGTTCAGGAACAGTGAATGGCCTTCAGAGACGCTGTCTATACTACTGCCCTCATACATCTCAGACCAGCAACCTGAAGAAACCAAGACTGGTTCAATGACGATTATGAAGAAACAGAGGCACTGACAACAGAGAAAAATAAACTTTTCAGAGCACATCATAATGACCCCACGTCACAAGCCAAGGAAGATGCTCTTGCTTACGCAAAAAGAAAGGTGCATAAGAAACTTCATGAGATGCAGGACAGCTGGTTCAGCATGAAGGTGGATGAATCCAGGGCTAAGCAGACAACCACAACAAAAAGCGTTTCTACAATGCACATAAGGCTGTATATGGATCCCAGTCCTCCGGCTCCTCACCCCTCCTCAAAGCAGATTGGACCCAGCTGCTGACAGAGAAGAAGCAGATTCTGGAGCGGTGGACTGAGCACTTCAACAACATCCTCAACCGTCCTGCTAACATCAACGACGAGGCCATTGCTTGCCTGCCCCAGGTAGAGATCAACGAGGACCTCGACACCCTCACCACAGAAAATGAAGTCAGAGGCCTTCCCAGTGACAAACAGCATCAAACAAGGCTGTCTTTTCACCCCGACTCTGTTTAGTATGGTATTCTCTGCCATGCTGACAGATGCCTTCCTTGACTGCGAAGAAGGAATCCACATCAAGTACAAGACTAACAGGAGATTGTTCAACCTCAAGCGCCTGCAGGCTGTAACAAAGGTGAAAGGGACTGTCATCTGAGACTTCTTGTTTGCTGATGACTGCACACTCAACGCCAGCACTGAGCAGAATATGCAGTGTGAAATGGACTGCTTCTCACAAGCCTGTAACAACTTCTGTCTCACTATCAGCACCAAAAAGACCAAAGTTATGTACCAGCCTGTCATACCAGGAGCCGTGCATCACAGTGAAGGGGCAGAACCTCCAGGCAGTCAACAACTTCACCTACCTGGGCAGCACATTCTTTTGCACAGTGAACATAGACACTGAGGTCAAAGTCCTGGAACGAGCTGGCCTCTGCAGCATCTATACCCTCCTGCAGAAAGCCCAAACCAGGTGGGCTGGACATGTGGTCAAAATGCCAGTCGACTGCCTAAGCAGCAGCTGTACGGAGAACTGTGTCAGGGCAAGCACTCACTTATAGGGCAGAAGAAACCCTACAAAGACTGCCTCAAAGTGTCCTTCAAAGATTCGGGTGTTGACATCAACATGTGGGAAATGCTTGCTCTGGACCGTCCAGCTTGGCGCAGCAAGACCACCACAGGAGTCCATGCTGCTGAAGCCAGTTGCATCACCAAGGTGCAATGAAAGCATGCTGTGCGTAAGGCCCAAGCAGCATCCACTGCCACGACAGCATCCACTCAAGTGTCCCACATGTGGGCCAGCCTTCAAGGCCCAGATTGGCCTCATCAGTCACCTCTGGACCCACAGCCACCTATCTTCCACCTGAAGCCATGGTCATCTTCGAATCAGAAGGACAAACGTGTGTGTATGTGTGTGTGTGTGTGTGTGTGTGTGTGTGTGTGTGTGGAGAGAGAGAGAGAGAGAGAGAGAGAGAGAGAGAGAGAGAGAGAGAGAGAGAGAGAAGGAATGAATGAATGAATGAATGAATGGTTTATTCATTATAGGCCAAGGCCCCTGAACAAAATATGTAACAACATAATTATACCGTCACACAAAGATGTTGGTATACAGTCTGTTATGAGCACAGTGTCTCTCTTATTTTAAATGCTTGATACAAAAATACACATATTTTTTACTATCTTTTGATTTGTTAAAGACATTAACATACTAAAACGGAAGAGAGTAGGCTGCCTGTAATATTTTTCTGGGATAAACTGTTGTTTTAAACAGTGAATCAAGAGGCATAATAGGACAAAATGTACTTCATCTTCTTTGCAATTTCCACAAAGTGGGCATGTTAAGTTTTGATTGGTTTGGGTTTTACACCTATAATGATGAACACAAGTATCTGACTCACCAAGTTGAAACTTTGACATAATTTGGATTACAGCACGATTTAAATTTCGAGATTGATATGGTCTGATGAAATGCAAAGTCTCAGTGAATAGAAAGAATGTTTGAAACCTATCACTTGTCTGAATGTGGTTTTGCCAGGAGAGAGAGAGAGAGAGAGAGAGAGAGAGAGAGAGAGAGAGAACACAGATTTATGTTCTTACGCACACATTTCTTGATCGTGACAGAAGTGGCATACAAAAGAAATTGAACTCAGCCACACACACAAATTAGAGACAAGGTCAAGTCATGCTGCAGACACTGTGCATGCAGAAACCTTTGTCATCCATTTGGCACTGTTGTTTAAACAAACTGTCTCTACATAAATGTCACAATTATGTGTTTTCAAGTTATATAATAAACAATGATAAACAAATACATGACATAACATGATGTATTAGTAATATTATGTGTAATGTTATATATTTCATATCATATATTATATCAATTATCATATCAGATCATTATATTACAGTATTTTTTAATATGATACCAATATATATCATATTAAACTAGTATATATCATACTATACTATATAAAACTCTATTACAATTCATCATTATTCGAAAACTTTTGAGCCGAACTTCGCAAGATATGACCACTGGATTTCATTTGGTAAAAGTGCTTCACACTCATCCATTGTTCACAGCCACAGCACCCAAATGGTAGTATGGTTGTTGTGTCAGAAGTAGCGTGCAGATGAAAACGCAAATTTTCAAAATTTATTTTCAGTTAGCTTCTCCCATTATATTTTGGCAGACTTTTTAAAATCACATTATGCATACAAGAAAAGTATCTAATCACTTGAAAAAAAAAAAAAAAAAAAAACTTTGAAAGGAATTAGTTTGCACCCAAGTCCTTTTTTTTTTTTTTTTTTTTTTTTTACAAATATTACGGACTATAAGCCACAGACATAAACAGAATAGGCTGAACCATCCTAAAGCTCACTGCGAGACAGCTTGAAGCAGCCATTGTAAACCCACAATTTCAGTGAGTGAAAAAGCGAAAGAGAGAACATGCCATGTTGTGCTGCCATAAATAGCACTAGAAAACCTTCATGGCAGAAGATGAGAAAGAAACAACATTTCATTTAATCTTCTGTACCCATTCAGGACATTTTGAACGTCAATGTGTGTTTGTGTGTGTGTGCTCTCAATGTTAACTACATGGAAAAATTTATGTGCTTCTTATGTTTTAAACATATTTTATTTTTAGCACTTTTTCTATGCATGGTATGATGTTATTTTAACTTTGCTCAATCTGTCAGCTGTGTTTGACACAACAGACCACAGTACACTCTTTTCCAGACATGAACATGTTTTGGGGATTCATTTAACAGTCCTGAATTGGTCTTCTTCATACCTATCCAACCGCTTCCAGATTGTATGTTTACTTTAAGTCTGAACCAACCCTGATCTCCTATTAGGGTGTGCCACAAGGCTCTGCCCTGGGCACCATTCTGTTTGTTCTGATCACTGCCCCTCTTTCTGATGTCATTTCGGGTCATTCTGTTCTTCACCACTCTTTTGCTGATGATACTCGCTACAAATGTCTGCAGAACCAAACCAAATAGACAGTCTGATTCAGTCAATGCTGGATTGCATTTTCAATGTTAAATCTTGGATGACATTCAACAAACTAAAATTAAATGATTACAAAACTGAAGCAATGATTATTTCCTCTGCAAGAATGTCTACATCTATTTCTTTTCCTGCCTCTATTGTGGTTAGTGATGCCACAGTTCAGTTATCTAAATCAGCGAAGAACCTTGGACTGGTTGGAGTCATTCTTGACTCTCAGCATGCATGCTCAGGTAGTAAATCTAAAATGCATAGTCAATTGTGAACTTCGTCGGATTAACTCTATCCATCAGTACCTTTCTGTTGAAACTAAAAAAACCTCTTTTTTTGGCTTTTGTGCTGTCATGAATAGACTACTGTAATTCTCTTCTCATAGGCTGTCCACATAATCTTCTTCAGCAAATTAAAAAACTTCAAAACAATGCTGCTGTCTGACTCTCAGAGTCCCACATACTGATCACATTTCTCCCCACCTCAGCTCGGCACTCTACACTGGCTCCTCATTGAAGTGAGAATTAAATACAAAATTGCGTGTCTCTGCAATTCTACTTTCCACTCCACAGGACCTACCTTTTTTTCTGACCTTATCAGTGTTTAAACTCCCTCACGAAATGTCGTCAGGTCAATACAACAACCCATGGTGAACGTTCTTTCCTGTTTGCTGCTCCTCATATAGAATCTCGAACAACCTTCCTCATCATATCCGTGCATCTGATTTTATCTCTGCTTTTCACTCATCACTAAAAAAGGAAATTTTCTTCCTAAAATTACGTTTAAATAACATACTTACCGTGACCCACTAGTGCAGACTCCGGCAGGGGTCTGACATTCCTATCCTTGCAAACTACTACCCGCCTATGCGGAGAAAGCGAAAGTAGCTACAGCCGATAACCTCCCTAAGTAGGTTACCTCCCCTGTGTATCCCTGACTAGCACCCTCTTTTTACAGCAATTCGCCGCAACCAGCGCAGCATTCAGGGAGAACAGAAAGCGGGAAAGAATGGGAGGGTCTTAAATGTGGGTCATGGTATTGTTATTTAAACGTAATTTTAGGAAGAAAATTTCCTTTTAATTACACATACTTAACCGTGACCCACTAGTGCAGAATGGCACAACAAGGTGGAGGGCTCGTCTGTTCTATTGTCAGTGTGCTGCGATGGCCTGTTGTGTGACCATAGCAGAGGCAATGCCTCTTGAGCCATCATCCCTAAAGCGATAGACGTCCCTCAAGTGTATCCATGCTGAGTAGGCAAAGGCAAGGGAAGAGGACCATGCTCTGACTTCGTGAGCTCTGGCTGAGGGGGCATGCGCTAAGGGGTCTGAGTTTGAGTGGGTGAGCTGGCAACACCACTCGCCAGGGGCGATGGGGCTCAGAGATAGGGTTTACTGTGTCACCTAAGGATATTGGTGCGGGCAAAGAAGACTGAGGCCCACAGCTGTATTGTGGGAGAGGTCTGTGGACCACAGCTGTGCTGATAAATGTAGCGCAAAGAGAATCGGATCAGTGTGATGAATCCACACTTTATTGAGAGCCCTTCAAATCAAAGGAAGGGAAGGAAACACGTACCCTATAGGGTTGTCTCTTGAGTGCGGCTGAGCACCATTGCAAGGAGGTGCACATGTGGCTTGATCTGATGATTCCACATCCGTTGTGGGCCGATAGTGGAAATGATATATGTGTTTGAAGGAAACTGTGGCATGAGACAGAGGTAGCCCACCATGTTGGGCTTGCCTTAGGCGTGACAGCCAGATCTGTAGAGCTCCTCCATGCGAGCTGACAGGTGATGGGCGCTCCCCCCGCCTCTTTTTTGTCGCTGCAATAAAACAGCACTGGTATGTTGCCTATGCATAGAATGGCAGACATTTGGCAACAAGAGACTTGAGGTCCCTGGTGTCTCTGGGACATGGCTGTGTAAATTGCCCAGGTAGGTACCATCACAAAGGGGCATACAGAAGGCTTGGTGGCTTCTCTATCTAAGTGTGGCATGTTGGAGCAACCTGCAGAAAGCTGTTGGCAGTCAATGGCCGGGTTGGATCAGGCTGTGGGAATGCACTTCATGTGCCTCCATGTCATTAAGTCTCAATCTGTGGTGGAATTCCTAATGGAAGAGGGTTTCCATGGGGAAAATTTTCGCTAAAGGTTCTTTAGTGAGAAAGGGGACCGGATCCATGACAGGCCTCTGGCTATGTGTGGTGCGCACTAAGTCTGGGATGGAGCCAGGCGGGGGCAGGGAGAAAGGTGCCTCTAGATGTGTTGTACTGGCCATTTACATCAAATCAATGATCTGACATACTTTTACAGTATGGCCAACAGGAAAGTGAGAGCTGTATTATCAGTGGTTTCTTAACTGCAAAGGGAAATCGTTTGCAACTTAGTCTTTCATGAAGGACTATGTCTCTCAGACTAGAAGTCAATTTGCACTGGTCCTCCCCGCTTCCTGTTCTCCCTGCTTGCTGCGCTGGTGATGGCATATTGCCGTCAAAAGGGGGCGCTAGCTAGTGGGACAAAGGGGAGGTTACCTACTTCCGGGAGGTTATCGGCCGTAGTTGCTCTTTTTTTCTCCGCATAGGCGGATAGTAGTTTGCACAGGACAGGTATGTCAGACCCCTGCCGGAGTCTGCACTAGTTGGGTCACGGTTAAGTATGTGTAATTAAACAGTGGTTTCTTAATTGCAAATGGAAATCATTTGCAGCTTCGTCTTTCATGAAGGACTATGTCTCTCAGACTAGAAGTCAAATTGCACTGGGACTTAGTGCTGTAGCCTTGGGCCTAACTAGCCTTTGGGATCCATCCCAATGATGAGTCCTAAGGCCCTCTTGATCGAGGGACTGGGGATGCAACTTGGGCAAAACACTCTCTACTATAAATTGTATAATCGAATTCCAGCCCGAATAGTCGGGACAGCAGTTGCCTCCTCTGCTGTTCTGATGGTGACTGTCGTACATGACTGATTATCATATATTGGTCCTAGGAGGACACCAATCAGCATGGGTAAATCAGGAAACAGCTGCTGTGTGCTTGAGGGATGAAGGTGTCCACCATGCAGGTTATGTTGAAATGTAAGGAAGCCAGAAAGAGTTGATGGGGTCTTGTGGTGCAACCGTGTGTCTGAAAGACATGGTGCTTGCTTCCAAAGTGACAACAAAGTCATCCTCTGACAGGCCCTTGACTGAAGGCTGGGGCTCCATGATGGGATAGCCTGCCTAGGCTAGAAGCCCCTGGAACTGTCTCATTGGAAAGAAGGAATTGAGAAGGAATGCCCATCTGTAACCACAGCAGTGGTTGTGTGTTGAGGCTGAAAGGATCGGGCAGGGAAGACCAAGTGCAGAAATTGCTTTCAAACGCCAATTGTTTGAGACATCGATGGTGGATCTCTGTTCAAGCAAGGTGATGGGGCGAACTGATGTGCTTGAATGCGGCATCTGCCGTGCTGGTATGAGTGGGCAGAAAGGTATGCCCCTGTGGCTAATGGACGGTTCTTTGTGCTTTGTGAGACGCATCCATCCTCGTCAATATGCCTTTCTCCCAAGTGTAGAGGAAAACAATTATTACCCAGGCCTTCTGCTACTAGAAATGAGTGGAAGAGATGGGCTTAGGGTGATTGTCTCCTGCCCAGTGGGCAGTTTTTGGGTCCGCTAAAACTTGGAAGGCAAAGATAGACACCCCTTCATGGGAGATCTGGCTAGGATGTAGGGCCCGTGTGGAGCTGTTGTCACAACCACAGTGGTGCAAACCAAGGGCTGTTGTAGGCATGCGGGGGAAGAAGGGATGCCTTACAAACATGGAAGGAATGAAAGGCATGTGTGTCCGGAATGGCACCTCTAAGTTGGACTGCCTCATCCCTCCTTGTACCAAGTTAGGGCATCTCCAGCCCTATGGGTGATTGTTGTAGGCAAATAAGTTGGGTTGCCTTGTCCCTCCTTGCACCAAGAGAGGACATTCTTAGCCCTGTGGGTGGGAAGGGAGTGTGTGTGGGTCCCTAAGGACCAGCCACTACTAAAATGTGAAGGAGAGTACATTCAGGCGTGAATGAGGCAGTTTTGTCTGTGAGTGCAGTCGTTCTCCAAAAGCAAGGTAGGGATGAATTTATGAAAATGAATACATATATGTGCAAAGGGATTATAAACTTCCATCAACTCAAGTGATGATGTCAGGAATATGCCAATGACAAGAGATCGAGTCACAAGAAATAAGCGGCTGTATAAGCATACGTGTAGCGTGCACAGATATAGCCAAGTAAATGGGTAAGTGTGCATAATCAGTAATGGAAAGGAATCTGTGTATGCACCTATATATGAGATGTACATACACATATGAATAAAGTGCCAGTACGTAGACGCAGAGAGTTCTGGGCATTGTGAACAGAAGGACGCAAATGCAAGTGTGCCTATATTGCTATGTAGGGAATCTCAATGAACAGATGTCAGTGAATGGAGATAGAAATATAATTGTACAAGTTAATATGAAAGTCGTATGAACCTATCCCGTAAGCGCACACATGTGTATACCGAGGGATAAGTATACATCTATAAGTGTAAACAGAAATGTGTATAAATGTAGCAAGATATCTCATATATATATATATATACATATATATAAAATTTAAACTTATTTATTTTTATTCCCCCCCCCCCCCCCCCCCCCCACTGTTGTTGTTGATTTGGATATTAAATCAAAAAGAATAGAAGGGGAAATATTGTGATTTATTTCCGGTTATTGTGTATAACAAGAAGAGAATGGTAATAGAATTGGTTGCCTGCAGAGGGCTGTGTGCAAGTGTGGGGGGATAAAGAACCCAAAAGTTCAGTCGCCAATAGCCTGAGAAACAGCAAGAAAGGTGCAGTAACTGTGCAAAGTTGTGTGAAGCCCATGAATGGGCATCAGGACCCAATAAGAAACATCTTTGGTGGACAGCACGGGGGGGCAGGAGTGACGTGCTGTGTCGGTTACAAATGCAGTTGCCTCCCTTGGCGCCGATAATCGGCGAAAAGGATGGTGTCTTTAGAGCACATATCCCCTGGTGTGACGTTTCCTCGCTGTAGAAGGAGGAGTGTCATGCTGCGTGTGAGAGTCCGTGGTTCGATGCCACCGTAACCAATACAGGTGAATACAGCCGCGAGGGGAATAATTATAACGTCCCTTAGTGCCGTGGGCATCCCTACCCGAATCGGTCGCCATCGGACGCGAGATGGTCGGGACATGTGGCATGACGGCGCCGTAAGCCAGTGTTATGGGCGTTTGTGGACGAAGGGGTGGCAAGTCCGTCGGCTTGCCGTGGAATGTGCATCCCCCTGTAGGTGAACGGCGGTCCAATCTCGCGAATAGTTCCTGCGAGAGGACCGACGTTCAACTGTTGTATGTTGACGGGTAAAGGGACAGACAAGATCGGCCCGAGCACTGCCGAGAGGCAGGATCAAGTTATTAAGAGGCACTCTGATGTGGAATCGCCGATATTAGTCTGGGTAACAGTGGAGTTATGCAGTGGGGCAGAAAAAACCAGCACTGCCGAAGTTCAATGGGCCGTACATGCATCTGCTCTGTGGGTAAGGGGTGGAGCAGGCGCAAGGTGTGGCACCAGTGCATAATTGCTGCAGCAAGTTACTAATGGGTTGCTGGTTGTTTGGTTGAGCAGCTTGCTGAGATGCCATTAGTGGATGGGAAACAGCAACAACCGGCGGTGTGGCAGATGGGGTCATCACCGCAAAGCTTGAAGGGACCGTGCACGCACCCGCACTGTTGGTGAGGGGCCGTGCCGGTAAAGGGAAGTAACAGCGGCGGTCACCGGCAAGGTGAAGAAGCAGGAGTTGTCTACCCTGGATCGGACGCTCAGGACAAGGGGAGGGTGCACGCACATGGACGAGTGTGTCCCCTCGTGGTCCATCTTCCTCCCTACGCCTGGGGAGGGCATCCCTAAGTACCCCAGTCGCCATAGGATCCAAGACGGAAGAGGCATGCCACATGGGGGGGCATGAGCCGATGTCACGGCAGCTGCCACGGACGCATCGCACATAGGGCCCAGTCTAGCGTGCGGATCCAAAGCCAGTGTATGGTGTTGTTTTCCCGAAGGGATTATGGCACACTTCATTGTTGGCATGGGAAAAGTGATAGAGGAGATCGACTCGGGCATCCTGCCAACTGGCAAGGCCGAGAAATGCGGATCGCGTCGAGTTCGTTCACAAACTTCTTCTTCTTCTTCTGCGTTCACTCATATGCACACGAGTGGGCTTTTACGTGTATGACCGTTTTTACCCCGCCATGTAGGCAGCCATACTCCGTTTTCGGGGGTGTGCATGCTGGGTATGTTCTTGTTTCCATAACCCACCGAACGCTGACATGGATTACAGGATCTTTAACGTGCGTATTTGATGTTCTGCTTGCATATACACACGAAGGGGGTTCAGGCACTAACAGGTCTGCACATACGTTGACCTGGGAGATCGTAAAAATCTCCACCCTTTACCCACCAGGCGCCGACACCGTGATTCGAACCCGGGACCCTCAGATTGACAGTCCAACGCTTTAACCACTCGGCTATTGCGCCCGTCATTCACAAACTGAAATG
The DNA here is from genome assembly GCF_041734735.1 of Babylonia areolata. Classification (NCBI taxonomy): domain Eukaryota; kingdom Metazoa; phylum Mollusca; class Gastropoda; order Neogastropoda; family Buccinidae; genus Babylonia; species Babylonia areolata. Next base: position 43,759,977 of record NC_134896.1, read on the forward strand.
AATAGCATCAATGGAACCACTGACCTGAGTATGGGGTAACGAACCCCTAGAAGTCGCCGGAGAAGGTGCAGAAGGTGGTGAAGGTCTGGAGTCGACAGGAGGGAGTGAAGGAAGTGGAGGAGGCGGCGGGTTGGCGTTGTTGAGAGGGCCAGAAATAGAGGGCCCAGAGTGTCCATGAATTGACTGCGATCGCACCTTAATTTTAGCCCGAACTCCCAATCAAACCATATAATTATGTGACCTGGTTGAAGACAAAATTTGACAAAAAACAAGAACGCCAGAGAATCGACAGACAGACAGAAAATACAAATAAACTTAGCCGTATGAAGAGCACAGGAACACGAGTCATAATGGCTGCCGGAAAAAGAGGGCACTAGCCAGCGGGACAAAAGGGAGGTTACCTACTTCCGGGAGGTTATCGGCCGTAGTTACTTTTGTTTTCTCTGCATAGGCGGATAGTAGTTTGCACAGGGCAGGAATGTCAGACCCCTGCTGGAGTCTGCACTAGTTGGGTCACGGTTAAGTATGCGTAATTAAAACCCAAATGTTGCTGTGCACCCTCAACAACAAAACTGCGAGTAAATCACCATCACCTGAGTCATTCGACGGAATTCAGATCAAGAAAACTGAATGCCTACGCTACCTAGGAATACAGTTCAACAGGATGCTGACCTTCAGAAAACATATGGAAAATACTGTTATCATATGCAAAAAGGGTCTTTCAGTCTTGAAGGCAATGGCAACCAAAGGTATCGAACAACGCTGCTTCTTCCTGCTATATCAATTACTCGTTCTCAGTGTGATCGACTATGGACTTGGGCTAACAACACCATCTCAAAGCAGCCTCCTAAAATTAGTGAGTTCAAAATGAAGCTATGAGGCTGATCCTTGGAACAACAAAAGACACATCTACAGAAATCATGTGATACCTGCTTGACCTTCCTTCAATGCAGGCCAGAAACAAGTTAGAACAGGTTAAGACCTACTTCAGAGCATTAGAAAACCCTCAAAACCTACTGCATGATGCAGTCAAGGAACCAAAAGGCAGCTGTCTAGGATGGGGAAGATCATGGATGGGGCAAGCAGAAGACACAATCCAGCTTGTATGCCGACTACAAGACCTGAAAGAAACAAAAGAATGGGAGGAAAACCCCAAAAACCTCAATCATCTATTCAACACAGCCATTTCACCCACTCTAGCAAGACATTGTTAGGAATGGCCAGTGGGCAAAACTGACGCAGAAGTGAAGCTACTAATTGAAGAAAACAGTAAAGAAGAGGACATCATCATAACATATACAAATGGCTCAGTCACCAAATACCAATTCTGCTGGGGATTCACTGTGAAGCAAAATGAAAAAACAATTGGGGAAGAGAATGCTGCCTACAAAGTCAAAACCTCCAGCCCTATGATGGAAGTTGAAGCTGCAACACATACCTCATTCAAAAAATCGAAAGTGGAATTGGTAGCCCAGAGTGGCATAAGGCAATGCACAACTTTCAGATTCAAAAACTTACATGGTCATACTGCCCGGGACATGCAGGTGTTATAAGGGAAATGAGCAAGCTGACAGACTTGCTAGTAACGCAACAATAACAAGTGGCCTACATCTAGGAAAATCAGAAATCCTCAGAAAAGTCAAAGAATACCAAAAAGAACAGGTACAACTACAAGGCCATCACACCATCAATTGCCTCAAAGAAAGAAAGGTAGAGAGAGGGAGTGGCCGTAAATCTCGAATGAAAGGTAGAGCATGATGCTTTGCAAATCAAACGAATATTGCCACCACTTCAAAACCAACATTGCACAAATTTCTTCAAAATGGAACAGAGTCTCTCTGGGCTTTTCCAAGTACAATAGACTGAGCAACACACTAGACATCAGAGATTTTTTCCCACCCTTCTTGCTGCCAATCAGTAGCAGTGTGTGTGTGTTTGTGTGTGTTTGTGTGTGCGCGCACGCGCGTGTGTGTGTGTGTGTGTGTGTGCATGCGTGTGCACACGTGAGTGTTTAAGTGTACACATGTCAGGAGAGATCTGCATGTGCGAGCACGTCTGTATTTGCTTATGTGTGTGGGTGTGGGTGTGGCTGAGGATGTGGGGGTTGTGCATTGTGGGTGCTACAATTTGTGTGTGTGTGTGTGTGTGTGTGTGTTTGTAGAGGATGAGGTGTGTGTGTGTATGCATGTCTGTATTGTGGGACCAATGGAATATTGGAACGTGCAGATGTGCATATATATATATATATATGTGTGTGTGTGGGGGGGGGGGGGGGGGGTATGGGCATATGTGTGTGTTTGTGTGTGTGCATGTGCATGTGCCATGGAAGCTGTGATATGTAGCCTAGAAATGCGTGTGTGGGAAGTGGGGTGGGTGGGGGTTGCAGGGTAATTTGGGAGATGGTGTGTGTGTGTGTGTGTGTGTGTGTGTGTGTGTGTGTTGGGGCTCATGTATGTTTATGTGTATTTGGGCCAGTGCACTTTTGCTTGTGCTTTCATAACTGTGAAACTGCATGTTTGTTGCACATCTGTTTTGTGTGTGTGTGTGTGTGTGTGTGTGTGTGTGTGTGTGAGTGTGTGTGTGTGTATATTTTACATTTATTTCCTTATTTGTTTATTTATTATCATTATTGTCTTTTTATTTTATTTTATTTATCTTTTTTTTGTGATTATTTATTTATTTATTCTATTTTACTTTATTTCATCTTTGTTTATTTTTCCTTTTTCTTTTCTTTAATATTCATTTACTTCTTTTCTTTTTTCTCTCTTTTTTCATAATTATTATTATTTTCTTAAATATTCATGTACTTCTTTATTTGATTGTTTTTTAATTTGTTTATTTCTATTTCTATTTTATTTTATCTTACATCATTTTTTTTTATATCATTTTTTCTCAGTGCCTAAGCATGTTGGGTTATGCTGCTGGTCAGGCATCTGTTTAGCAGATGTGGTGTAGCATATATGGATTTGTCCGAATGCGGTGACGCCTCCTTGAGCCACTGATACTGATACTGATACACACACACACACACACACACACACAAAGTACACATGCGTGAAACATTCACACACACACACACGTGTACTGCACTTGCAGTGTGCGGCTTCTGGGAGGACAGGCATGGCAACTGCATGGCGCCAGCTGTGCAGCAATTTGTTTGGTCCATCTATTCATAGGCTCATGACTATAACAATAAGCACTGTTCAAAGACCACAGCCATGAACAAATTGATCTATAAGACCCACAATAAATAATAAACGTACCGGCAGGCCACAAACACAGTATAAGCTTACATGGGTACATTTTTTATGTTGCCCTAACATCTGATTAACAAAACGACCACAAAATCTCTAACCTTAGCAAGTTTCAAAAAAAAATTTCTACTTTGGCCTACTTCAAATTTGAAATTCACACTGTCAGTCAAACTCAAAGAGACAGAGGTGGACCAATGAAGTCCCATGTTATATATATATATATATATATATATATATATATAAATATATATGCTTCATGCAGGTTCTAAGTTCAGCAGCTTTTGTCTGTCTGAAGCAAACACACTGACAATGAAAGTAACCCTACCAGACAGGTAACAGGGCAACTGGCCGCTGATGTCTGGAATCTCAGTTTTGCCGATGTATGTGCAAGAAAGAAATGCGAGGGAGTGAGTGTGTGTGTGTGTGTGTGTGTATGATAGGGACAGACAGACGGAGAACATGTATTCAAATTTCAATTATTAAATAACAAAATGCCGCATTCATCATTTGAAATGGAGAAATCTGCTTACAATCTATCTGTGAAAATTACAATCATGTGTGGGTACTAGGAATAATATGTAATATTCAGTTCAGTGAACTATAGGACGTTCCCTCTCTCTCTCTTTCACACACACACACACACACACACACACACACACACACACACACACACACAAACAAACACACACACACACACACAGAAATATCTTGCGATATTCAGCTTCCCATTGGAAGTAATCCACTGATTATTAATAATCGGACAGTTCGAAAAAAAAAAAGAGAAAAAAAAATGTTCTTCTGAAAAAAGAGTTTCAGTTAAAGGTATTGCAGAATGAACAAATTTGTTATGTAATATGGTGTTATTGTTTTTTCCTCAAATCAGCATTAAGAATAAAAGAGAGAGGTGCGGAAGCTCTGGTTATATTTAACCATTGCTTGAACTGGTATGAGGCATAGTGTGTGTGGGTCAGAGGAAACAGTGGTACTGGGACACTGCTGCTCAGTATAAACGATATCAACAGACCAGATTCTTTTCCCCATGTCTTGCAGCCAGAAATATGACCCCTAGACTCATGACAACCTGTCAGTGAAGCCAATGCAGGAATGGTCATGCAAAAAAACTGTCCAACTGTGAGCCTGTATTTTAAGTGGAATCCCAAAGTTTTTTCATCAGCACTTTTTGTCTTCATCCATTTGACACCTCAATCATCTTTGCGGACAATTAACTTAAAATTGAACTTGAAAAATCAGTGTTTTAGGCCAATCTGGCCTTTAAACGGTCCATAACTTACTACTAGTACTGTGGCATGCATGGGTAATAGATTGCCTACATGTACTAGCAGTGACATACTGGATCATACTCATAGACAGTTGGGCTGCCTCTCCAAAAAACGTCAAGACTGCTCTTGAAATTGTTTACTGATGGGGCTGTGACCACGTCCCCATATGTTCACGACTCTCTGGAGAAGTAACAGCTGCGTACTTTGAGCCTGCATCGTCCCTTGGCCAGCTTCGGGGAGCTTAAGGGCAGATCGCCAATAGGTTGTTTAACTCACCGCTACAAGCGCTGTGCACACCCACTTGAATGTCTCAGTGGCAAGACAACGTGTCTACCAAACTGAAGATGATGAGTGAAGCTTCTGATGTGTGATGTTGGTGTTTAAACTGAAGACATAGTTACAAATTGTAAACAATGGAAGATATCTTTCAAGTACCTTGGTTTGTAACAAGCTTAAACTAAAATGGGTAATGATGCTTAAGTGCGATTATACCATCAACATGTTAGCATTCTTGCTTCTACAGAGACAGACAGACACAGAAAACGTATCAGTTTCACCAAATACCATAAAAGATGGGCTGCTTGAAACTCGCTCCAGATTTAACATAAAGGAAGCGGATGTTGCAGTTTCACTTTTAAATACATGCGCACAGAGTGTCAATGACAAAGCTTGTCACACCGGAAAATGGACGGAGTGGAAGTGCTTGCGTACCTTTCCTCTTTGAATCACATTACTAGAAAAATAGCACAACCACAAACGTTGTTAGTAAAGTACATAGGGAACAAATGGCCGGAGTATTCGCCTGAACAGCAAGAGGAGCTATTTGATGACTTATGCGTTCCAAATTCTGCACGGTTTGACTTGCCATCGGTAGCAGACGATGATTCCGGGTTGCCGTCATGCTGGCCAACACTGAAACTTCCATCTGGGGAGAAAATAATTGTCGACGAAAACGACGTAAGGAAGTCAAATGACTTAATACTGGGGTTAATCTGGGTGATGACTAGAAAGCTAAGTGTTTTGTTGTTGTCGTTCCAGGTACTCGTGAAACATACCCACCAACCACCCCATCCGTCATCCGCCACTCTCTCTCTCTCTCTCACACACACACACACACACACATGTTGAAAAAAGGCTGAGGGAACTTGATGCCTCAAAAGCACAAGGACCAGATAAACTTGCATAAGTGACAGAATAATCAACTAGCTGATTGTGGTCGCTGCCAAGGAAGAAGAAATAATTCCACACAGAGTATTAAAAGAACTTGGCATAGACTATAGAGTTGTCATACCCACTGACGTTGATGTTCAATAAGTTATTAGCATCTGGAGTTGTTCCCAAAAATTGGAAAAAAGCTGATGTTACAGCAGTTCTCAAGAAATGTCTAGGTCCGAGCTGTTTCCCAACCAGTCAGTCTTACTTGCATCACATGTAAGATTCTGGAATCCTTTGCATTAGGGATACCATTATTTCACACATGGATACTATCAGTATGTATGCTAAGTCACAAGTGCCAACATGGCTTTAGAAACAAAAGGTCTTGTTTCACACAGATTTTAGAGGTGATGGAGGAAATTACAAAGTTATTCAACAATGGTGATATAATTTATATACAGATTTTGACAAAGCTTTTGAAAGTGTACCACATGAAAGACTGTTAAGGAAACTAAAAGCTTATGGTATATGTTGTGTCCATCGTAGCCAGTCTAAAAATATACATTACATGTTTGCTAGTTATGTGCATAAAGATGTGCAGATGTTACCAACAGTTGCTGCAAGTAAAGAACTCCGTGAAACTGTCACCCTGTGATCTGGCATAGTTTTCATTGTGTGCACAAGCCGTACATACGCATACTCCTAACATATACACACAACATAAAAGTATAGTCAGTACCTTTCATGGATGGACATGACTTTTTTTTTTTTACAGAAAAAACTCAGAGTTAGTGATGAGTACTCATTAGGCTGACATTCGTAGTGGAATACCGCATGGAATTATTCTAGGACCAGTGCTTTTTACTATAGATTTTTATACATGGTCTTGGAGACTGTGTAGAATCATCTTGTAAAATTTTGCTGATGATACTGTAGCGACTTGCGGAACTTACCTCATTCGAGTTTCTTTTGATAGTTATCTTGCTTGTCTGTTGTTAGGGTTAGGAGTTCCTTCCCTTGTTGTTGTCTTGAGTAACGTTTTTGTTACTTCGTCGATCTTTTCTGAGATATATTAAATCTCACAAACTTACCAAGTCTTTGTCTACAAATTATTGTCTTCCTAAATTGGTGACCCCGACACTGAACAACGTAAAAATGGCTGAAGAAATATCTCCTAAATCTGTCCTAGCTGACTTAGCTGTTCAACTACAAGCTCTCAATGCTCAATCAAACCATGTCAACACAGTGGCAATCAAACTTCCAGAGTTCTGGACCAAGTCACCTGAAGTTTGGTTTGCCAGGGTTGAAGCACAATTTGGAACCAGAGGAATTGATCAAGACCAAACAAAATACGACTACATTGTCAGCGCACTAGACATCAACACAGCAGAAGTAGTACAGTCAATTCTTATCAACCCACCAACTGATGATAAGTACAACACATTGAAGAATGCTCTTATCAAGACTTTTGGCAAATCTCAACACCAGAAAGATGCTGAACTCCTCAATCTCAATGGACTTGGTGACAAACGCCCTACTGCTCTCTTGCGGAAGATCAACGCCCTCACTGACGACCCCCAAACACTAAAACGCGCATTGTTCCTGGCAAACCTTCCTTCTGACATTCGAAGCATTTTAGCAGGACACAACATCGCAGACACAGACACACTTGTTGAGGCAGCAGACCGCATCTGGGAGGCACGTACTGCCTGTGTACAACAGGTCTCCATGGCACCATCAGAAACACACAGCACAAACATGAAACTGCTCTCTGATCAGAATGTGGTTGCACCACCATCGGAAAAGACTGTCTTTGCCTTTCAAAAAGAAAACTCTGTAAAGCGACGCCCTGCTCCTTCACAGCGTAGCACAACCAGTTCGTCTTCCGTGTGCTTCTACCACCAGAGATTTGGACCAGATGCCCGCCGCTGTCAGCCTGGCTGCAAATTCGCATCACTACTTTCCAGAGCAAGCAACCAACGTGCATCATCCCAGGGAAATGCCAGTGCCGGCCATTAAATGTGTTTGCAGCCGGCGTTTCCAGTTCCAACACGTATTCAGTTTATGATCGACGCACTGGCCAATCTTTCTTGATTGACACTGGCGCTCACATGTCAGTTTATCCAGCCTCTCCACAGGATCGCAAGACCAATCCACCTTCCATACCACTCTCTGCTGCTAATGGAACTTCCATTAAAACCTGGGGCAAACGCAACATCCCCTTGTAAATTAAGCCTAATCATGTGTTCACACACGAGTTTTAACTCGCTGACGTTACTCGCCCCATTCTTGGTGCTGATTTCTTCATTGCTCATGAACTTATCATTGACCTTAAGGGCAAGTGCCTTCTGTCCCTTGACAATGCCTCTGTTTTCCTCAAAAGCACCGATTCCTCCATGACTCTTGCAGGTCTATCACTTCATCCACACAACAAGTACTCTGACCTCCATCAGTTCCCAGAGTTACTCACTCCACGTTTTGACTCGACCATCAATAAACATGGTGTGGAACATCACATCATTACTCATGGACCGCCAGTGCTCGTGCTTGACACCTGAGTCCAGAAAAACTGACTGCTACAAAAACTGAATTCTTGAAGATGGAACAGATGGGCATCATACGTCGGTCAAACTCACCATGGTCTTCACCCCTCCATGTGGTTCCCAAAGCGGGGGGCCTATGGCGACCCTGTGGTGACTACAGACAACTGAATGCTGCTACCAAAGATGATCGCTATCCTTTGCCTCATATCCTCATATCAACAATATCCTCACAAGATGCAAAATCTTCTCCAAGATTGATTTGGTCAGGGGCTACCATCAAATTCCTATGGCACCATCTTCTGTTACAAAAACAGCCATCATCACACCTTTCGGACTCTGGGAGTACTTTCGCATGCTCTTCAGCCTCAAGAATGCTGCTCAGGCATTCCAGCGACTGATGGATGGCATCCTTCGGGACATACCGTTCACCTTTGTCTACATTGATGACATTCTTGTGGCCAGTCACTCACACAAAGAACACCTCGAACACCTCAGTCAACTTTTCCAGCTACTTTCCGCTAATGGACTGGTTATCAACAAAGCTAAGTGCGTCTTCAGTGTTTGTGAGCTGGATTTCCTTGGCCACTGCGTCACTGCTCAGGGAATACGTCTACTTCCAGACCGAGTGGCCGCTCTTCAAGACTGCGCTCCCCCCACTGATCGTTCAGCTCTTCAAAGGTTCCTTGGAATGATGAACTACTATCATCGTTTCATTCCACATGTTGCTGACATTCTAGCCCAACTCCATGCTCAGGCAAGTGGTAAAGGACAAACTATTCAGTGGTCTGAGCCTTGTCAAACTGCGTTTGAAAAAGCCAAGGAAGCTCTGAAAGAAGCTGTGCTTCTACATCATCCTCATCTAGATTCACCTACAAACCTCACAGTCGATGCTTCCAACACAGCTTTGGGTGCCCAGCTTGAACAGAAACAGGGTCAGTCCTGGGTACCTCTCGCTTTCTTCTCTCGAAAACTTTCTGAAACAGAGAAGAAATACAGCGCCTTCAATCGTGAACTTCTGGCAGCCTACAGCGCAATCAAACATTTCAGACACTTTCTGGAGGGACAACCTTTCACACTGTACACTGACCACAAGCCACTAGTGTCCGCACTCAAGAGTCAAACTGAACGCTCTACTCAACAAACGAGACACCTCTCCTACATAGCTGAGTTCACCACTGACATCCAGTACATCACTGGCAAGTTCAGTGTTGTAGCTGATGCCTTTTCACACTTCAGCATCAACTCCAACTCTGAGGAACAGAGCTGTTTCTCCATTAGCAGCTTCAGTCAACTTGCTCAAGACCAAGTCCAGTCTGGTGAGATGGACTCCTATCGAACAGCTACCACTGGCCTCAAACTTCAAGACATCGAGTTTGGTACATCAACTGTGCTGTGTGATAATCCACTGGTGTCACACGCCCAATTTTGCCAAATTCCTGCCCAGTTTTTGATCAAATCCATGGACTCTCACATGCAGGTCCACGCCCCACACAACAAGCCATCACCCAACGCTTTGTGTGGCATGGCATGAAGCGCAACATCTGCAAATGGTGCAAGGAATGCCATCCCTGTCAGTCCTCCAAGATTCATCAACACACACGGGCACCACTGGTGGACCGCCCACCTCCAACTGACAGGTTTTGCAGTCTTCATGTGGACCTTGTAGGACCACAGCTGGCCAGTCAAAGTATGACCTACCTGTTCATCATCATCGACCGCCTCACTAAGTGGGCAAAAGCCATTCCTCTTCCTGACGCCCATGCCTCTACTTGTGCTACTGCTCTTGTACATCACTGGATCGCCAGGTTTGGTGTTCCTGAGGACATTACCTCTGATCGAGGAAAGCAGTTCACCTCAGTGCTCTGGGCTGAGTGCAACAAACTTTTGGGCGTTGAAGTTGACACAACCACAGCCTACCATCCACAGGCAAATGGCATGGTTGAATGTTTCCACCGTCAACTGAAGGCAGCACTCAAGGCACGTACTACCACCCCTGACTGGTTTAATGAATTGCCCTTGGTCCTTTTGGGGATACGTTCTTCATGGCGGGTGGACCCTGGATGTTCTCCTGCTGAACTCATCTATGGCTCAGCTCTTCGCCTTCCAGGTTAATTTCTTCAAACATTAGATGCATGCACCATGGAACCAGACTCGATGTTTGTCAAACATCTGCAACAAACCATGCATACTGTGCTACCACCAGCTCCAACGTACCATGGAAAGCAGCCTGTCTATGTTCCTTCAAGCCTGGCCTCCACTGGGTTCATGTATGTCAGACACGATGCCCACAGCCACCCACTCCAACGACCCTATGACGGCCCATACCGTATCATGGACACTGGTGACAAATTCTACACCCTTGACATCAAGGGCCGTACAGAGAAGGTGTCTGTGGACCGTCTCAAAGCTGCTTTTGTCACACCACCCTTCACTTCAGAGCGCAAGACTGTGGTTTCCCCTGGTACTGACGTTTCACCGTCATCACCAAAGACAACATCCTCTGCAGCAGAGTCTGCAGAACCATCCATCAAACCATCATCATCTCCTACTAGAGATCATCCTCCAGTCGCAACACGTTCAGGGAGCATTTCACGCCTGCCACCAAGATTTTGATGACTCTGAATTCAGTTTTGTTGTTTTCAAGATTGTCAAACATTTCGCTGCGTAGTTGTACTCCACTGGGAAGGGAGTAATGTAGCGACTCGCGGAACTTACCTCATTAGAGTTTCTTTTGATAGTTATCTTCCTTGTCTGTTCTTAGGGTTAGGAGTTCCTTCCCTTGTTGTCTTGAGTAACGTTTTTGTTACTTCATTGATCTTTTCTGAGATATATTAAATCTCACAAACTTACCAAGTCTGTGTCTACAAATTATTGTCTTCCTAAAATACCAAAATATATAATAAGACATGCAACAGTAACATCTTGAAACAAGATCAAGACGAACTCCAGGCTTGGACACAGAAATGGAATCTGTATTTTAATGTGTACAAATATAAAGTGGTGCATGTTGGCAGAAGAAATGCAAACAAAACATGCTCTATACAACTAAATAATAATACAAACAATGAAACATTGTAAAATCATATGAAATGAAAAAGACTTAGGAGTAGGAGTCACTAATTTTGATAGGAATCTTTCATTTGACCTACTCATTCATTACTACATGAATTAAACAAATCAAATGATTGGAATAATCAGAATAACTTTGACTTATCTTGACCATAATATTTTTATAAAACTATACGAAGCTCTGGTGTGACATCACTTGGAGTATGGAAACAGTATGTGGTGCCCTCATCTGAAGCGATAATCATTTGCAATTGAGAGCGTGCTGAGAAGACCTACGAAGCTTTTACATGTATGAATGTAGGTACATGACTCGTATGAGTCATAATGATCAATTATTATTTTCCCATAAGGGTGGAAGGATATGTTGTGATATCATTGAGACATATTAACTTTTCAATGGTCATGTTGATGTGTCTTGGGAACAGTTCTTCTCTGTGCCTCAGTGCAGTTCCACAAGAAATACAGTTGGAAAAAATGTTGTACAACATTCAAATACTAATACACGGAAGTTTTGCTTCAGTAATACAGCTGCTAATGTATTGAATCAACTGTCACCTGATTTAAAACAAGCCTTTCTACTAACTCATTCAAGAACCAACTGGACAATTCTACAAAACTCTTTAACTATTTTTAGAGAGTTTGAGGAATAAATAACCCGTAAATGAAGTGTCGAACCTTGACCAAAATCTCAACCAAAATATATGAAATAAAGAAGGGACTGTTTAAAAGCTTAAAAGCTTGCTTTGTCCCTATCCTACTGCTGCTGCTGCTACTACTACTACGACTACCACTGCCACTGCCACTGTATACTACTACTACTACTATACACACTCAGGGAGTTGGATGGGATGGACAAAACAAATGAATTCTTGACTTTGATGTATTACAATGTGGGAGCCTGGTTGGCTTTTCACAATGGGAGAAGATTTGCAGCTGTACACAGCACACATGCTACTGTCACTTTGATGGTGGTCCTACACCCTTGCTTGCTATGTCTGCCAGTATTACTGTGTGTGTTATCCAGTGTATATCATGTAACAGAGTGGTAAGAATAGATCATGTGAGATCGATTTTAAGGTAAGATAGTCCAGAAAGGGAAGCAGAAACAGACTATGAACACTTGACACTTATCAAACAAACACATGACAAATTGCAAAGTAATACATTTTAAGTAATGATAAATACATTCTAAACCAAAGAAACATAAGGAAGACAAACGTTCAACTAATGCAAGAGAAAAATAATTTCAGTCTGTACACTGCCTCCTGCAAATTCGTATTGCATCTTGTCTTGTTTTCATGTGTGTGTATTAAAGTAAAATGATTAATCATTGCACTGATCCCTAAATTTTTTTTTTTTTCTGCCCCATCATCTGCACCGTTTCAGTGGCATTACTCCCACGCCGCTCATTTAGATTCCCCCATACTCAGCCACACCCGGGTTCGTCCGTCGCAGTTCCAGCGCCGGCAGTCAACAGGGAACCATCGATGTTAGGTCGCCAGGAGGCCACACACCAGAGGAGACCCTGCACTGCTGCTGAGTCACTTCGGTGGTGTACAGTGGTGCCTGTTCTGTTTTAATGTACTTAGGACACCACCTACTAAGCCCCCTACTAACGACAATAATGGCTTAGTCGCGGAGCCAGACTGAGTGAGCGTCCCTCCCAGAGTGGAGACCGCCACCACGTCCCTCAAACAACAGCCCCCCATGAGTCTGCCGACACTGACGACATTGACAGGACTCACCCCAAGCACGGAAGTGGAGGGGTATCGAAACTGAGGTCACCATGAGAGCAGGGCATGAAAGGCCACAGACTTTGAGACTATTTTGTTTATATTGATGACGATGAAAGAGCAGGAGGATGACGATGATGATGACGATGTTGCTATGGAGGTCCATTTTGGTTTGGGACTGCGTGACAAGGCTGTACTCTACGCTTCCTGTCATAATGATATCCCGGCGTTAACCAGGCCCGAGAGATACAGACACTTGCAGTGTTGGTCAGGTAATTAGAGCAACACACCCAAAGACGCATCCTTGAAGTGGATGACACTCGACTGTGTGGTCCCAGTCTCCCCATTTAAGGCCACAGCACACTCAACTCTGGGTAGGAGCCGGCCACGGGCCGAAAAACCCACCTCCGCTGGGATTCGAACCCGCGTCCTCCCAGCCGTCAGTCCGCGACGCTAGATCCCTAAATTTTCATTGAATTTCAAATCATTACTAATATATAAAAAAAATGAAATAATGATAATAGAGAGTACTTAAGTTATAGGGCACAAACTCCCCATATAATGGGCTCTTAGCGTCTTATTAAAATATGCAGTTGTGCATAATAACATACTTCTGCACATGAAAAAGCAAAACAATTTGTCCAGACACCAAGACAGTACTATAAATTGCAGATAATCACACACACACACACACACACACACACACACACACCAAAAAATGCCTTACATATCACACACACACATGCCCGCATAGATGCACCCGCTCGTGCACACCCCCACCCCACAGACACATACACACTAAATGATGATTTCAGTAGAGAGTACAGTGGGGTGGGTAGGAGGAGGAAGAATAGAGACAACTGAATTAGCTATGCTTCATCTCACCCAAAGGCCTGTTTAAAGAGGTTGGTTTTCAAGTTTGTTTTGAAGGAGGACAGCATTGGTAAATGAAGATCTAGAGGAAGAGAATTCCAGACAGAAGGTGCTTGATACTGAAAAGCCCTTTGCCAAAATGTCTTTCTCTTTGAAGAGGTTTTGGGGACTCAAAAGAGCTTTTCAGCAGAAGACCTGAGAGAAAGGAAAGGGGTGTAACTAAGTATAAAGGACAGAAGTAAGATTGATGGGAGAGATCCTTCAAAGTGACAGTAAGCCAGTATGGCAGTCTTGTACTGAATTCTGTACTGGAGTGGTAACCAATGAAATATGATGCCTGTGATTTTAAAGATGTTTTAAAGATGTTAAGCAGTTAGTACAAACTACAATATAAACTGATGATTTCTTTCTAGAACAAGTTATTAAACGAACTTGTACTGAACAGTTCAGAATTTCTGATAAAATTTATATGAATAACAGACCATACAACGTGTTTTCATCCATGTAAAACTAAAATGTTCCATTGTTCTTTTTCTGTAGATATGGACCTGGCGGGATGAACACTCAGGGCCATTTTCTTGGAAATCCAAGGTATGTTTGGTGTATAATTTGGTTGTGTTATGGAAACTAGAGCAACAAGGGAATCATGACTATATTTCATTATTTGTTGCTTGAAAATTACTGTACTGTGCTTGGGTATTGGTTCATGTTCGCTGAAATTTTGTTATAGCAATGAGCAGTAACTACCTGTAAAAACTGTAATGAAATATTTCTTCATCTTCTTCTACAGTGACTACTTCTTCCATGTGATGACCATCATCTGTATGCAGATAAAACTGTCATTTTGTGAGAGATTGCTGTAGGGTGCAGTTTGACTGGACTGCTGAGAGACATGCTGTTTGTTGATAGGGGAGTGGGGGAGGGGCAGTTCACTGGTATGTTTGTGTCTTTAGCAAGGCCAATGCAGCTACTGTAACAGTACCTAGGAATACTCTCAACCAGCACAGCCGTAGCCTTCCATGACTCAACTTATCAGTGGGAATGGAAAAAAAAAAATGGAAAAAAAAGGTGAGGTGAGGTGGGGCATCTTAAGAAACATGGGGTACAGGGGGTTGGAATTTTATTTTGTTGAGTAACAGGCAGGAGGCTAGTCTGGACTTGAAGCAGTCCAATGTCTCAGCTGTGACAACTTCTTGGGGCAGTGTGTTCCATTCCAGGATGATGCAGGGGAAGAAAGACATATGTCTGTACTCTGTCCTGCAGGCAGGGATGTTGTAGTTGCAGGTGTTGTTTTATCTGGAGCTCAGCCTGCTGCTGTCTGATGGTCTTGGTAGGCAGACTGAGTTTATGGAAGCGAGTCCATGGTGGAACTTAAAAAAAAAAAATTTCCAAGGGAGCTTTTTTTCATCTGACTTGCAGGGGTTGCCAGTTGAGAGAGCTGAGGGTGGTGTTGATGCAGGATGTCTGTCAATGTCAGTTGGTGACCCATGTAAACCCCAATTTCTCACAGTCCCATGATTTTTCTCACTTTGAGAGAAATTGTGGGATTGCAAGAAATCGTGGTCGTTCCCTTCCCACGTTTTCTCTCAGTTGCGAGAAATCCACATTGTGAGAAATCATGGGAAGTCCCCCTTCTTTTAATCAAAAATACTTCCTTTATCATTGGAGTTGGGTTCTTGTCTTTTCCAAATGCAAATCAAAGAGAAAAATCAGAGAGGAAAAGAAAAGAGAAAGAGGCAGCGACAACAATGATGATAATGATAATGACAGTGGCATTATTGAACGATGATAATGATAGTGACAGTGGTGTCATTAAAGACCTCAACAGTAATGACACTGAGACACATCTGTAATTGTATTTTAACAACACATACTTAACGTGTAATTGTATTTTACATAACATGGATGAATGCAATGACCTCAAATTCAACTTCAGAATCAATAGCAGCGACAACAATGATGATAATGATAATGACAGTGGCATTATTGAACGATGATAATGATAGTGACAGTGGTGTCATTAAAGACCTCAACAGTAATGACACTGAGACACATCTGTAATTGTATTTTAACAGCACATACTTAACGTGTAAATGTATTTTACATAAGATGGATGAATGCAATGACCTCAAATTCAACTTCAGAATCAATAGCAAACAATGAAATTAAGACAATGTACATAACTCATTGATAATGTAATAATTCTTTTATGAAATAACACAAAAGAATATAATAGAATATAATAAGACTTGAACAGAATTTTACCCGAGGGATGTTGGGAATAACACCAAAATGATTCAATTCTCTAGATATAAATGCGAGGGAAAAAAGATGTTTCATAATACTTTATCCTCATGTTGGGAGCATGAAAACTGGACCAAAATAGTTTTGATGTTTGTTTTGATGCAACTTTTTCTGTCATATATATTTAGAATGTGCTTCATTTCATGCTTGCTCATTTGTTCAAGAACAAATCAACCAGCCAACTAAACACACAAAAGGACACACACGCACGCACGCACGCACGCATGCACGCACACTCACTCACTCACTCATACACATACACATTTTTTAAACCAGTACTGTGCCATCACCTTCACCATCTATTGTTCATAATGTTGTCTTCGCTAACGTCATTGTCATTATCATGATCGTTGTTGTCGTCGTCCCCTTTTTCTCATTTCTTTTTCTAGCTCTCATTTTTCTCTTAGATTTGCATTTGGAAAAGACACGAACCCAACTTTCATGACAAAGGAAATATTTTTGATTAAAATCTTCTTGTTCTGCGTTCGTGGGCTGCAACTCCCACGTTCACTCGTATGTACACAAGTGGGCTTTTACGTGTATGAACGTTTTCAGGGGTAAATTAAAATAAGGGGAGCTTCCCATGATTTCTCACACATTGTGAGAAATCATGGGGGCGTCCATCAGGATTTTTTGCAATTGAGAAAAAACGTGGGAGGGGAACGACCATGATTTTTCACAATCCCATGATTTCTCTCAAAGTGAGAGAAATTGTGGGATTGGGAGAAGTCGTGGTCTTACAACCCATATTGCTGCTTGGCATTGGACCTTTTCAGTGGCCTGGAATTCACTGGCTGTGCAGGGGTCCCACACAGAGGCTGTATATTCAAGGATAGGTCAAACAAGGCCATTGTGTGCAGTTTTCTTTGTCTTGTTTGTTTCCTATCTTGCAGTTGCTTCAGAGAAAGCATATGTTCTTGTTGGCTTTGTTGGTTGTAGAGTTGATGTGGGATCCCCAATATAGGTTGTCGTGGATGTTCACACCAAGATAATTTATGATGTTTACGTTTTCCAGTTCATGGCCATGAAATTGGTAATTAGGTACAATCTTATTTCTCTTTAAGCTGACACTCAAGCTCAAGGTGGAGCACTTTTGTAGGCGGCATTTTTGCATGGTCCACTGTTTCACCCAGATGGTAAGGGAGATTAGGTCTTGAGTATGTGCTGACAGGCTGACCTTGTCAAAGGCCTTGGAGAAATCGAGGACAATTATGTCCACTTGCTTCCCTCTTTCCAGCTTGAATGTGGTTTCATCAGTGTAGCTGAGCAACTGTGTCTCACAAGATCATCCTTGTCTGAAGCTGTGCTATTCTGGGCAGAGGTGCTATTGCTGTCAAGGTACATAAAGATGTTGCTGATGATTATGCACTCCATCATTTTACAGGCTACACAGGTAAGGGAGATTGGACAATAGTTTTCTGCCTTCTAATCTAGCGTTCACCCTTTTGAAGAAGGTGTGATATAAGTCTGTTTCCAGTCATGTGGTAGCATTCCAGTGTTGTAGGAACTGTGGAAGAGCAGAGTGAAGGCAGGGGCAATCACCTCAGCAACCGTCTTCAGGAGCCTGGTTGTGATGCCTTCTGGTCCACATGCTTTGTTGGGGTTGAGTCTGAGAAGCAACTGTCTTACCCCTTTCTCCATGATGTTGATGTCGCTACATGTGCGGTGGCAGGGTAACTATAAGTCAGGTGGTGAGGGACATCACTGGTCAAAATGATCAGCTGTGATGTTCTCCTTGCGGATGAAGACAGTCTGGAACTGCTTGTTTAGGATCAGAGCTTGTTCGTTTGAATCAGTAATCAGCCTTTGTTAGCCTTTCTTTTAACATTAGTGGCAACCCTTTCCTGTGAAATATGTTTTGTTATTTGAAATTTGTTGATGTTTCTGAAATGAACTCAGATGCACAACAGGATGCCTGTCTTGGTTGAGCCGACTGAGAGCTGCCTTTGGGTCTCATCATTTGTTTCCTGTGTCATTCAGTCAGATTTCAGTCGCACAGACACACACACACACTCAAATAGACATGTAACATTTTAAGTGTATGACCTTTTGCTTTTTTACCCTGTCATGTAGGTGGCCATACTCCATTTTGGTAGGTGTGCATGCTGGGTATGTTCTTGCTTCCATAACCCACGGATCGTGACATGGATTACAGGATTTTCAACATGGATATTTGATCTTCTGTTTGTGTGTATACACCATTTTGGAAAGTCTTTGGTTTGAAGTATTCAAGCATACAGTGATTCTGTTGTGAATGAATTGAAGCTATGTCTATCCATGATGATAATATTGCCATCATGATAATGACTAAAATTAATGTGTAAACTGAAATAACATTTGAGCACATGATTACACACTTTTGAGCTAATCATCTATGAGATGAAAATAGATTACAAGAATCATAAGAAAGTGATAAAACTTTGATGTCTATAAAAAAAATTTTTTTAAATTCTCATTGAAAATACATAGGGTGAATCTGTGTATCTGTGATTTGCTGTATGGCAGAGCCAGCAGGATCTGACCCTTCTGGACCTAGAATCAGACAACCTCACCAAGTCACATGCCAAGCACAAGTCGTCAGAAACAGAGGAGCCTTCTTCACTCACTCTTCCCACTTCCAGACCCCTGTTTTTGCCCAACCAGGGTTCCTGGACACAGGCTGTACTGGATGATTTTACCA
The DNA here is from genome assembly GCF_041734735.1 of Babylonia areolata. Classification (NCBI taxonomy): domain Eukaryota; kingdom Metazoa; phylum Mollusca; class Gastropoda; order Neogastropoda; family Buccinidae; genus Babylonia; species Babylonia areolata. The sequence continues at coordinate 43,778,868 of NC_134896.1, forward strand.
CCAACTGTCAAGAAGAGATAGAGTCAGCAGTATATACTGTAGCAGCTGCTTTTCCTGCAGCTGAAAGCCCCTCCGAAGAGGTGAACCCGGCTTTTGAAGGCAGTGTGGAAGACTTGTCATTATCAGCAACCCCTACGCATGTCGAAACCTCTCAACCTCAGGAAAACAAAAGTCCTGATGGTGTGCAAACTGATCAAGAAATGCCCATCAAAGTGCAAATGGTTTTGAAAGAGGATATGAGCACAACTCCCCCTCCCAAAAAACTCTCTCACCCAGGTCTGGGGAAGAAAGATGGAAAGGGTTTGGGAGGCAAGCTGGCAATTGACTCCAGCCAGCAGCAGCTAATCATCCACAATAGAGAGGAAGAAGGAAGCGCTTTCACCAACCCTGCCATGGAGGTGGAATGGTCCAACTTTGTGGGACAGTCCACTACGGACCCAGACAACGATGATTCTCTCCAAAGTGACAGCCAGACAGAGAAAGTTCCTCCCATCAACACACTTCCATCAAATCCTGTCCAATCACCAACTGTCAGTGAGCCCCAACCCATGATGATGGATCGTGGGGTAGTGCAACTGGGTGAAGAGTCGGTTGAGAGCACACCGGACCACACCACACAGTTGCTGAAGCCTGTGGCCGAGTCAGTGTTGGCAGAGGAGGCAGAGAAGGAGGAGGTAGTATATGTTGTGGATGAAGGTTCTGGAGCATTCAATGTGTCGTCCAAACTTGTGGTGAGTGGTCCCTTTTCACATGTTGCTTTTGTTGGCAGTCTGCAGTGATAGTAATATTCAGGTATTTAGGTACATTAAAAAAGATCTGGAATTGTTTCAGTATGAAACAGCAATATGAAGTCTACATGATTGCCACTGCAATTTTTACCCTAGGAATATCCTACTGGTAGATGTGTTATGTAGAAACAAAACATAACAAGCAGTTGAAGCAGCTTGCTAGGTAATTACCTTTACAAATGAATTAAAGACACTGTGTACAAATATTCAAGATATTTTATGATACATTTTGAATGACTCTCATTTTCATTTATTCTTTTTCTTTGCAGGTCCTTTCGCATGGGCATGTATCCATAACAGATCATTAGGCATGCAGAAATATGATGCTCACATATGCATGCACACAGAGTAAACACACACCACACACACCACACACACACAAACACACACACACACACACACACACACACACCGCATACCTTTACAAATGAATTAAAGACATTGTAAACAAATATTCAAGATATTTTATGATTAATTTAAAATGACTTTCTCTTTTTTATTTATTCTTTTTCTTTGCAAGTCTTTTCCCATGGGCATACCCATTACAGATCATTAGGCATGTAGAAATATGATGCACACACAGTACTCACACATAAACACACACACACACACACACACACACACACACAGCTTATAACTCGAAAAAGTATGTAGATTCAAATCAAATTCATGTTCCATTTAGTCTCCAACCAGTGATGGTCTTTGATGTAAGTAAAAGTTGGTCTCTTCTGAAACGGCCTGGCACATTAGATTTAGATGGGTTAGATAATAGGATATTAAACCTTTCCTTCCCTGTTAATGTTGACACTCTGACATATCTTTATCAATTGTGTATCGATAAAAGATGTTTTCCCTATAAAAAAAAAATCAAAAAAAAAAAAATCAAACAAGCTAGAGTAATTCCAATTTACAACTCAGGTTATTCAACTGACCCATCGAATTCCAAACCAATTTCTGTCTTGTCTTGCAATTCAAAATTTATCGAAAAACACTTGCAGAAAAACTTATACTTGTCAACAACAAACTAATCCACAAAGATCAGTGAAAATCACTCTTGTCAGACAGCTCTCAACTTACAGATAACATACATGAAAATAAATTTACAGGTCTCCTTTTTTATGGATTTTGAAAAAGCCTTTTCATGTTACTGCATAAATTAGAAGTTTATTAATTAACATGGGAACTTACTCATCTCATACAATCTTTCCTTTCTGACAGGAAACGGTGACAGTTAACTCACTCGGAATGACAAGTTTTCTCCCTTGCTTTTCCCCACAGACGGCCCATTTGTAAGGGTTTGGAAAAAAATTACAAAAAATACAAAATACAGAGTAAGAAAATGAAACTTTCAGAACTGGTTTATTACTTGTTGAGCTATTACATAAAAAAAAAAATCTAATTTCTCATCTTATTTTTACAGTTTTACCATATGTAGAAAATGCTGCCAATTTTTCACCCCGAATCACCGTACCCATGCTCGCTTTCTGCATTAAATTTGCTTTCTTCTTCGTCATCATCCACCTCTTCAATGTCCGACCCTTCAGTTTGTAGCATTTCAAGTACTTCAGCAACCCTAAAACGTTGCCGTCACTGCCTTGTTCGCTTCACAACATTCTGAGAAGAGCCCGCTTTGCTAACAGGCTGGCACGCGAGCAGACGACCGGTCAGTGACTTTGTCAGCGTGTGTGCGAGACGGGCCACACATGCCAGGCTGACCAATCATACTGTTCGATTGTGGAGTGACCCAGAATAGCGCATTCTGCTTGGCTAATCACAAAATCACGTGTATAGTGCGTGATGGAATTTTACTTTCGGAGAATGCTATTCCATTCCTTCATCCGAATCCGAATACGTTTTGTGTAGGAATGCGTGAGCATTCCTTCGTCCAGAGAGAGTTAATCAAACCACAGCACTTACATATAATATATCAAACATGGAGTACCACAGCGATCCATTTCAGGGCCAATTTCATTCTCTGTTTATGTCAATTGTCTTGCCTTGTTCCATGAAGTGTAAATGCTAAATGTTTGCAGATGACACATCCATTCATTAAAATAATTCAGATGCATGTAATCTTACAGATGAGCTTCAAGATAGTATTCATAGACTTAATGACTGGACACAATTGAATTATTTTGTTTGTATTTATATTTCTTCATTTACATTTATTTGTTTCATTTTTTCTTCTTCTTTTTCTTTTCTTTTCTTGTTGTTGTTCTGATGGTTTGATGTATAAAAAAAATTCCGTCGAATGACTCAGGTGATGGTGATTTACTCGCAGTTTTGTTGTTGAGGGTGCACAGCAACATTTGGGTTTTAATTACACATACTTAACCGTGACCCAACTAGTGCAGACTCCGGCAGGGGTCTGACATTCCTGTCCTGTGCAAACTACTATCCGCCTATGCGGAGAAAACGAAACTATGGCCGATAACCTCCCAGAAGTAGGTAACCTCCCCTTTGTCCCGCTGGCTAGCGCCCTCTTTTTCCAGCAGCCATCATGACTCCTGTTCCTGTGCTCTTCACACGGCTAAGTTTTTTCGTATTTTCTGCCTGTCTGTCGATTCTCTGGCGTTCTTGTTTGTTGTCAAATTATGTCTCCAACCAGGTCACATAATTATGTAGCTCAATTGGGGAATCGTGCTAAAATTAAGGCACAATCGCAATCGATTCGCTGACACTCTGGGCCGTCTACTCCTGGCCCTCTCAACAACGCCAACCCGCCGCCTTCTCCACTTCCTCCACTTCCCCGGTCGACTCCAGACCTCCGCCACCTCCTACACCTCCTCTGGTGACTTCTAGAGGTTTGTTGTCACACACTCAGGTCAGTGTTACCTTTAATGTCATTTTTATCGATCCGCGAACGCACTTGACGCGATCCGCGTTTTCTTGGCCCTGCCAGTCGGCAGTGTGTACGAGTCGATCTCCTCTATCTCTTTACCCATACCCACAGTTGCACCAATGGAATGTGCCACAATCCCTTTGGGGAAACTACACACAAAAAAAAAAAAAAAAAAAGGCAGCTTGTTTTGGATCTGCACGTTAGACTGGGCCCTATGTGCGATGCGTCCGTGGTGGCGGCCGTGACATCGGATCACGCAACCCCCCACGCAGCATGCCTCGACCGTCTCGGATCCAATGGCGACCGAGGTGTGTAGGGATGCCCTCCCCTGGTGTAGGGAGGAAGGTGGACCACTAGGGGACACGCTTGCCCATACGCGTGCACCCCCCACCCTGTCCGGATCACCCGATCCAAGGGAGGCAACCCCTGCTTCGGCACCCTTGCCGGTGACCGCTGCAGTTATTTCCCTTGCACCGCCACTGCTCCTCGCCTTCAGTGCGAGTGCGTGCATGGTCCCACCAAGCTATGCGGTGATGACCCCATCTGCCACACTGCCGAGTGCTGCTGTTTCCCATCCACTAATGGTGTCTCAGCAAGCTGCTCAACCAAACAATCAGCAACTCATCGCTAACTTTCTGCAGCAATTATGCACCACTCTGCCTCCCGGTGCCACACCTTGCGCCTGCACCGCCCCTCGCCCACAGAGCAGGTACGTGCACGCCCCATTGGAACTTCGGCAGTGCTGGATTTTTCTGCCCCATTGCCTAACTCTGCTGTTACCCAGACTAATATTGGCACTTCCACGTTGGAGTACCTCTTAATAACTCGATCCTGCCTCTCGGCAGTGCTCGGGTCGATCTTGTCTATCCCTTTATCCGTCAACACACAACAACTGAACGTCGGTCCTCTCGCAGGAGCTATTCGTGAGATTGGACCGCTGTTCAGCAACAGGGGGATGCACATCCCACGGCAAGCCGACGGACTTGTCACCCCCTCGTCCACGACGCCCATAACACTGGATTATGGCGCCGTCATGCCACATGCCCTGACCGTCTCGCGTCTGATGGCGACTGATTCAGGTTGGGATGCCCACGGCACTAAGGGACATTATAATTATTCCCCTTGCGGTCGTTTTCACCTGTGTCGGTTACGGTGGCATCGAAACACGGACTCTCACACACAGCATGATACTCCTCCCTCTACAGTGAGGACACGTCGCACCAGGGGATATGTGCTCTCAAGACACCATCCTTTTCGACTATTTTCGGCGCCAAGGGAGGCAACTCCACATTTGTAACCTAGGCGCTTGAAGCTGTAGTTACTTTCGCCGACACAGCACGTCACTCCTGCCCTCCGTGCTGTCTACCAACGATGTTTTCTTTCGGTTTCTCATTGGGTCCTCATGCCCAGTCATGGACTTTACACATCTTTGCATAGCAACTGCACTTTTCTTGCTGTTTCTCAGGCTATTGGCCACAGGAAATAAATCACAATATTTCCCCTTCTATCCTTTTGATTTATTATCACAAGCAACAATCACGAAATATATATATATATATATATATATACAACAACAAAAAAATCTATATATATATATATATACATATATATATATATACACACACATATACATATATATCTATGAGATATCTATGAGATATCTTGCTACATTCATACACATTTCTGCTTTCACTTATAGATGTGTACTTATCCCTCGGTATACACATGTCTGTGTGCTTATGGGATAGGTTCAGACGACTTTCATATTAACATGTACAATTATATTTCTATCTCTATTCATTGACATCTATTCATTGAGATTCCCTTCATAGCAATATAGGCACACTTGCGTTTGCGGCCTTCCGTTCACAATGCCCAGAACTCTCTGCCTCTACGTACTGGCACTTTATTCATAGGTGTATATACATCTCATATATAGGTGCATAGACAGGTTCCTTTCCATTGATGATTATGCACACTTACCCATTTACTTGGGTATATCTGTGCACGCTACACATATGCTTTTACAGCCGCTTATTTCTTGTGTCTCGATCTCTTGTCATTGGCATTTTTCTGACATCATCACTTGAGTTGATGGAAGTTTATATTCCATTTGCACGTATATGTATTCATTTTCATAAATTCATCCCTACCTTGCTTTCGGAGGACGACTGCACTCACAAAACAAAAAAAAAAAGCCTCATTCACGCCTGAATGTATGCTTCTTCACATTTCAGTAGTGGCTGGTCCTTAGGGACCCACACACACCCCCTTCACACCCACAGGGCTAAGAATGCCCTCTCTTGGTGCAAGGACAGACAAGGCAACCCAACTCATTTGCCTGCAACAATCACCCATAAGGCTGGGGATGCACAAGGAGGGATGAGGCAGTCCAACTTAGTGGTGCCACTCCGGACACACATGCCCTTCATTCCTTCCAAGTTTGTAAGGCATCCCTTCTTCCTCCCCTTGCCTACAACAACCCTTGGTTTGCACCACAGTGGTTGTGACAAAAGCTCCACACGGGCCCTACATCCTAGCCAGCCTTCCCATGAAGGGGTGTCTATCCTTGCTTTCCAAGTTTTAGCGGACCCAAAAACTGCCCACTGGGCAGGAGACAATCACCCTAAGCCCATCTCTTCCACTCCTCTCTAGTAGCAGAAGGCCTGGGTCATAATTGTTTTCCTCTACATTGGGAGAAAGGCATATTGACGAGGCCAGATGCGTCTCGCAAAGCACAACGAACCGTCCATTAGCCACAGGGGTGTACCTTTCTGCCCACTCATACCAGCACGACAGATGCCACATTCAAGCACATCAGTTCACCCCATCACCTTGCTTGAACACAGATCCAGCATCAACGTCTCAAACAATTGGCGTTTGAAAGCACTTTCTGCACTTGGTCTTCCCTGCCCGATCCTTTCAGCCTCTACACACAACCACTGCTGTGGTCACAGATGGGCATTCCTCCTCAAGCACTGTCTTTCCAATGAGACACTTCCAGGGGTTTCTAGCCTAGGCAGGCTATCCCATCATGGAGCTCCAGCCTTCGGTCAAGGGCCTGTCAGAGGATGACTTTGTTGCCACTCCGGAAGCAAGCATGTCTTTCGGACACATGGTTGCACCACAAGACCCTGTCAACTCTTTCTGGCTTCCTTACATTGCAACATAACCTACATGGTGAACACCTTCGTCCCTGAAGCACACAGCAGCTGTTTCCTGATTTACCCATGCTGATTGGTGTCCTAGGACCAATATATGATAATCAGTCGTGTACGACAGTCACTATCAGAACAGCAGAGGAGGCAACTGCTGTCCAGACTATTCAGGCTGGAATTCGATTATACAATTTATAGTAGAGAGTGTTTTGCCCAAGTTGCATCCCCGGTCCCTCAATCAGGAGGGCCTTAGGACTCATCATTGGGACGGTTCCCAAAGGCTACTTAGGCCCAAGGCTACACCACTAAGTCCCAGGGCAATTTGACTTCTAGTCTGAGAGACATAGTCATTCATGAAAGACTAAGCTGCAAATGATTTCCCCTTGCAATTAAGAAACCACTGATAATACAGCTCTCACCTTGCAGTTGGCCATACTAAAAACGTATGTCAGAACAGTGCTTTGATGTAAATAGCCAGTACAACACATCTTGAGACACTTACCCCCCTGCCCCGCCCCACGCCATCCCAGACTCAGTGCACACCACACACAGCCAGAGGCCTGTAATGGATCCGGTCCCCTTTCTCACTAAAGAACCTTCAGCAAAAATTTTCCCCATGGAAACCCTCTTCCATTTGGGAATTCCACCACAGAATGAGACTCAGTGACCTGTGGGCACATAAAATGCACTTCCACAGCCTGATCCAACCCAGCCATCGACTGCCGACAACTTTCTGCAGGTTGCTCCAACATGCCACACTCAGGTAGAGAAGCCACCAAGCCTTCCGTATGCCCCTTCGTGATGGTACCTACCTGGGCAATTACACAACCCTGTCCCAGAGACACCAGGGACATCAAGTCTTTTGTTGCCAAATGTCTGCCATTCTATGCATAGGCAACATACCAGTGCTGTCATTTTTCGACAACGTCACAAAAGGAGAGGGGGGAGGGGGGGGGGGGTGGAAGTGCCCATCGCCTGTCAGCTCGCATGGAGGAGCTCTACAGATCTGGCTGTCATGCCTAAGGCAAGCCCAACACGGCGACCTACCTCTGTCTCGTGCCACAGTTTCCTTCAAACACAAAAATCACTTCCACTATCGGCCCACATCCATTGTGGAATCATCAGATCAAACCACATGTGCACCTCCTTGCATTGACGCTCATCCGCGCTCAGATGAGACAACCCTATAAGGGTACGTGTTTCCTTCCCTTCCTTTGATTCGAAGGGCTCTCAGTAAAGTGTGGATTCAACCCACCGACCCGATTTTCCTTGCGCTACATTTATCAGCACAGCTGTGGTCCACAGACCTCCCCCACAATACAGCTGTGGACCTCTGTCTTCTTTGCCCGCACCAATATCCTTAGGCGACACAGTACACTCTACTTTCGTTGAATTCTACTTGAGGGATACCTATCGCTTTAGGGATGATGGCTCATCGACTTCTACCAGAAAGACGTCGCACGCCTGCGGGATGATGGCGCAAAAGGCATCGCTTCTGTGGTAGTTGCACAACAGGCCATCACAGCACACAGACAGTAGAACAGGCGAGCCCTCCACCTTGTCGCGCTATTCTGCACTAGTTGGGTCACGGTTAAGTATGTGTAATTAAAAGGAAATTTTCTATCTAAAATTACGTTTAAATAACATACTTACCGTGACCCAAATTAAAGACCCTCCCGTCCTCCCCGCTTCCTGTTCTCCCTGCTCACTGCGCTGGTGATGGCATATTGCCATCAAAAGAGGGCGCTAGCCAGCGGGACAAAGGGGAGGTTACCTACTTCCGGGAGGTTATCGGCCGTAGTTTCGTTTTCTCCGCATAGGCGGATAGTAGTTTGCACAGGACAGGAATGTCAGACCCCTGCCGGAGTCTGCACTAGTTGGGTCACAGTAAGTATGTTATTTAAACGTAATTTTAGATAGAAAATTTCCTTTTCAAGCAGTTGCTGTTTTATTCAGTGTTCCATCATGAAATACAAATTTGACACACACAACAGACAGACACATACACACGCTCTCTCTCTCTCTCTCTCCCTCTCTCTGACACACATACCCACTCACTCTCATGCACACCTACGTGCATACTCATGCATATGGATGGTTTGTAAATAAAAGTGAAGTTATTTGAATAGGTAAACCTTAAGGTGAAAGAAAAATGTTAGTTTTTTGTTGTTTGTTTGTTTTCTGTGCTTGTTTGAACTTGTTGAAGTATAAAAACAGTTTTCTTGTCATTATCATGATAATAGTGACAGTATTATAAATACAGTTTCAGTATATTTTGGATCCAAGTGCACCCCTGAACTATTCCACAGTGTCTGATATCTTTGGCATGCGTGTCCCTCCACCCTGCAGTTGGAACATGGTGTCATTGTCATCAGCTGTAATATAGCTGTAAAGCAGTCAGTAGCCAGTCCTGTCCATTGCCTCCAGCATGATTGTGTGGTTCAGACTGCTGTAGGCGAAAGTTGTGTAAAATTCTGTGGAGATATGCTTCAAGTTCTCAGTCACTGCTTTCAGACAGAATGCTCTTGCATGCCATTTCTGGGAAGAGAACCTTTCTGTTTTCCACAGTTTACCAGTCTCTGCAATCCATGGAAGTATTCTGCTTTGAAGCAGCTTTATGTAGATTTTGTAGAATGAAGTAAGCAGGGAGATCAGGTGCCATTTGCTGGGTTGGTTAGGATTCCCTCCCTTCTTCAGCATCAATATAACATCATGCTTCAAGTCTGCAGGGATCTTCCTGTTCTTCAAGCAGTTGTTGAACCCAGCTGTGAGGGCACTAATGACTTTGGTCCGGTTCCTTTTCAGATAGCCATACTGTGCTCAGACATACACAGATGTCATGTTTTGGTTTTTAGTGATTTGATAACTTTTGTAACTTCATCCACTATGAATGAATGTAGACTGGGGTTGCCTGTCGCTAAGGGGAGTTCACATCATCAAGCCAGGGTGGGTGGAGGAGGGTTACTGCAAGCATTTCTCACTCTTCCCTTGAAAATAGTGTATCAATGGAACAGGATTTGTGTGAGTGTGACTCAAACACACTGCTGTTCTTGATAATGTCAGTTGCATGCTTTTAGTTTATGGACCACAATTCAGTCAGTTCAAATGTACTGAACATGCCTACATGTGCTAGGAGCATGTCTGACAACTGACACTCTTGTGTTGTCTCAGGCTAAGGAAAATTATTTCATCAAAAATCAAAAGCTTGTAGTCTGGTTCAGCAGTGTTTCTTCCTCTCCAACTTTATCCCTGTTTCACTGATAAAGAAAGGAAACTTTCACAGAATCCTTCACATTATTGCAATGTGTTAATCTTGAAACTCTGTCCACTTTGTTTCTGTCAGTGGAGTGTGTTTTTCTTGCAGAAAAACCTGTGTACACAATCAAACAGCTGGTGTTATAGTTGATAGTCGCTGTGCTCAAATTTTACTCTGATGTTTGCTGGCATGGCATGGATAGATTTTCTATACAATCTTTCTGGTCTTTTAGAGTCATTCCACTCTTCAGAAGAAAGTTCATTATCGAAATCACACCATGTTGCCTCACATGATTGCACTCACCATCAAACTGCTCAGTCTTTGCCAACCTTTTATGTATTTGAAATGTTATTTTATTGCACATTTGTTGTTTGGTGCAGCTTTCTGAGATGATTATGTCTCAAAATTCATGTCATTTACATTGTTTGCATCAGTTCTTGATGTCTGATTATATTTTTTGTTTTATGAAATTTGTCTCACTCTTCTTTGTTCCTTCCTGTTCTTACAGCCTCACAGCAATACATGGGAATGATTTGTCCTGATCATTGCGCATCGCACACTATCCACAGTTGCTAGACCCTTGAGGTTGGGATAGTGCTCTCTCGGGAGACTATCTCAGGTCCTGGAAACAACAGGTTCTCCTGTTTGCAGTTGGGCCTATATACCTTGCAGACACATTGAGGCGGGATAGCTCAACCTCCTAACACAGTCTGGAAGGGACTTGAGGGCAGTTGTGGTTGGGCTTGACCCTAAGTTAACCCTAGTGGAGGGGGTTTTGTTGAGGGATGTGTCTCTACTGTGCTGAGTGCAGATGTGCAAAACCAACAAAAAAAACAAAAAAACATTGGACAGACATACCCTCAAAAGTGGATTTTGTTCAGTCCTCTATCCTCTCTGCACGGACAGGCTGTCTGTGGTGGCTGCTCTCTCTCTTCCTCCATGCCGAGTCCCTTCCCGTACCTTCCTCAGTGGGGGGACAGAAGCTATGGCCTCTAGGGTGGTGGTGGAGGCAGCACTTCTGTGCTCACCGCAGGTCAGGTCACCACAGCATCTGTTAAGGAGGGAATACTGGTTGCGTAACACTTACCTATGTGTCAGGTGACCCAGCTATCCGGCAGGTCTCCCCTGCTGGGGGAGGCCCATGGGTGTCAGGCTTTCCCACTATCTGGCGGGTTTCCCCTGCTGGGGGAGTCACGTGCATATCAGGCAGTCCAGGGCTGTCAGCCCGCCAGTCTGCCAGCTGTCTGACACCCAGGTTGGGCTGGTTACTGGACTTCCTAGGGTCCTGGTTCGGATGGTAACCAACCCTGGATTTGTCCCCCTCAACAGTTCCTGTCCCAGGGCAAAATTCATTTGGACACACAGGCACACATTCAAGAGACCATTCAGTAAGGTGATGGTGATACCACTATCAGCCTGAAGGATGTGTGTTTCCATATCCTCACTCATCCAGCATCACACCAGTACCTGAGGTTTGTGTTGAGGGACAGAATATTCGTTCCATTGCTTTCCTTCCTCTGCTCAAGGTGGGACTGGGATTTGTATCCATGGTCAGATGAGAGGCCTTTCTCTCTGTATGTACATACGCAATTGGCTAATCTTGGCACAGTGACAGGCCATGTGTCCCATTCACATGTCCAGAATTCCAGATCTGTGCACCCAACTCTCTCCCCAAGTCAGTCCTCCGACTTCTTAGGGATGACATATGACACGCGATCTTTGACAGTCTTGCTGACACAAGGTAGCTTCCACCAGTTGGCAGATCTTCTCTCGTGCTTGTGCAGTTCATCCTGGCCAACAGCACGCACTCCACATTCTTCTGAGGCATGATATATCACTGGCAGCTATCATCTCCCTGGGTCAGGTTTTCAGGTGCCCACTTCAGGGAGCACAGAGGCTATGTTGGTTTCAGAGGACTCAGCCCAGGGACATGCACATCTGTTTGGGAATTTGGTTCCTCAAAATGTTGTTAGCGATGGCTTCTCTGTCCTCCTTCTGGCTTAGAAGGCCCCCCATACTTCAAGTGGCGCTCTTCATGATGCATCCTCGCAAGGAGTGGGGAGCCCACACGGGCTCATTCCATGCAGTGGGGATTTGGTCCCCACAGGAGCCCACGTGGAACATCACTCTCCCAGAACTTGAAGCAGTTCACTTGGCTCAACTCCACTCAGCAGGGGAGGAAGCCATCAAGACTATCTGCCCATTCACAGACAGCACAACTGTTGCGTGTTACATGAACACAAAGAAGGGGGTGGGTGGGGGCATTTTGAGAACCTCACATTGTTGGTGGAGGTTCTCTTTCAATTGTAGCTACAAGTACGAGAAGGGCATCGAGCTCTCAGGTAAGTGTTACGCAACCAGTATTCCCTCCTGAACAGATGCTGGGGTGACCTGACCTGCGGTGAGCACAGAAGTGCTGCCTCCACCACCATCCTCGAGGCCATAGCTTCTGCCCCCCACTGAGGAAGGTAGGGGAAGGGACTCGGCATGGAGGGAGAGAGAGAGCAGCCACCACAGAGAGCCAACCTTGGGGCAGGCACTTGCAGCAGGTCCAAGAGCGTCCTCCACATGGAGTGGACCCTACACAAGAACACCCTTCAGTGGGTGTGGTGTTTGTGGTTTCCACAGATGGTGATTCTCTTTGCCACGGGTCAACAGAAGACCCCTGATTTCTGTTGCACCAGTTTCAGTCCTGCAATCTTGGGCAGTGGCTGCTTTTTCTCTGGACTGGAGCAAGCTGACTGCTTATGCTTTTCCTTCCTTCCTGATCCTGCCCTTGGTGGTTCAGAAAACCTGGTTGGAATGCCTACAGATCAGAACCTGAGATATTTTCAGTTCCTTCACTGCTTGATTCTGAAAGCACATGAGGCACACGCTATTACTACTTCTGCCACCTTTCAGCACTTTGTGCCTCGTTGACATGTTTTGGAGGTAGCCTTCTGCCGTTTGGAGATTCCCTTCATCAATTTCCATCCACCTCAGGGAATTCTGTATGCTCAGGGCAGATGGTTCCTTGGGGTATCCTTTGTCGAGGTTAACTCAGCTGTTCTATTACAAGGGCTCCCCATACAAACCAATAGGCATTGCACTCCTCCTTTTGCTTTGAATGCTACTTCAGTTTGACATGGGACAGTATATGACACCAAAATGAGAAGTTTGTGTTATACTCCCAGTTTGGTTGCATATACTTAACATGTCAAAATTGAATGCCCACCATGTTCTTAACATGGGGCGTTACTTTGCTGGCCATTGGATTGAGTAGCTCCAGCCAGAAATAGCGTTTGATTTGGCTAGCTGTTGGCAGACTATTAGCAAGACGTCTTATCACTGTCGCCTAGGGTATTCAGGTCTCTTTTGAAGACATCTTTGTACCATAGTTTGGGTCTGTCTGCGGGGAGTTTTCCCTGTGCCAACTCTTCATATTGGAGGTTACTGGGTATTTGGCCATCGTCCATTCACACAACATGTCCATGCACATGCACCTCTGCTTCAGGAGGGTGTACATGCTGGAGATCCCAGCCCTCTTGAGGACAGCGATGTTGGAGACTTTGTTCTGCAAATAAATGTTTAGGATGCATTTGAGGCAGCACATGTGGAAGGCTTCGAGTTTTTGCTCCTGTCTGGCACGCAGTGTCCAAGCTTCACTGCTGAACTGCTGAACCAACTATTCGTAATTTTTTCATATTCCGAATTGATTATAGCAGTATGCCCAAAATATTGTGTTTTTAAATATTTGTTTTTAAAAGGATTAAAAGATGGTATGCATTTATTCATTTTACATTTGTATATGAAAAAATTTGCAAATTGAATACTCAGATCAAAAACATCATCTGACTTGAAGTTTTCCAAATAACCAAAGAAAGAGTACGAATGTTTCATTGACTTTGAACACTGTGAGGTAAAGACATTTCTATTATACTTTATACTTGTAGTAGCTAGAATCCTGTGAACTAATCTGATCTGAAACCACTTTAATTTAATTTCTTTAATTTTTTGTTATTTCTTCAGATTTATTTTCCAGTTCATGTCTCCCTGGCATTTGTTGTTCCATACCTAGCAAAAATTCAGAAGGTCTTTCCCCTGAACCAATAGATCGTAGTATTTACCGATATCTTTTTCTACTGAAGGTAGTTCAGTCAAAAAGTTTGGGAACTGTGTTCTCATATTACTCTCTATTTGTATGTTTGATTTTAGCGAGACAGTTTTGATCATTTTCAGTAAACCCACATAGGAAAGGAAATTTGTGATTATGTTATTCTTTTATCTTAATTCAGCATATGACATAAGGTTACCATTTCTTTAAAAAGATCTGCAACATTACAGATGCCCTCTCGTATCCATTCCCTTTTATTTCATTCAAGATTATTCAAAACAAATTTGTTATAAAATATTGGTTCCGCCAACATTTGTGCTTTGTTTTGTGGCCAAATCGTGTTTTCAAAATCTTTAAAGGCATAAAAGACATCCTTCCAGAATACATTTTTTTCAAAACGTGTAAAATAATTTGATGCAGAAAGGTAATTACATTTTTCCATTTATGCTTTAAGTTTGTTTGGTTTTTTCTTATCCAACTCAACTTGAGAGCCTTGATGAAATCATCATTATTATTATTATATTTATTCTCATTATGAGCATTTACACATAATCTTGAAAATAAGCCCTAGGCGTTTCCAAATAGAAAACATGTTAATATCAAAAAGGAAAAATTGAACACAAGATACCAAACTTTAAATCATTCATCCACACACACACACACACACACACACACACACACACACACACACAATTCGTAGCACACAATCGTAGATAGTACACAATCAAAAAGAAACCAACAATTTCTGAAACTATCAAAACTAACTCACTCACTAATAGTCATTTTAGTTCATACTGGAAAGGGATGAGCTGTTGAGAATTATTCAGGAGGGGAAAAATCAATTCAGGTATTCCTAATCCGCCGTTTTCTATATGTATCATAGCTGTTTTTCTTGCTATCCTGTCACATTTTCCTTTCAATACAAATGTGAAATACAGCTGTTGTAAGTTTTTGATAAAATTATCAGGGGAGGTTAGTAAAGATATCCATAAGTATATCAGTTTTGACAGCATTAAGGATTTCAAAATAGCAATTTTTCCAAGAGGTGTAAGTACAGGTTTTATCCGTATTTTGAATAACTTTTTAATTTCCTTGATTTTTTTCTGAGTGATTCATTTCTCCACATCCTTGCAAATCTCCTGTAAGCCATATTCCTAATATCTGAAAAACTGTCTGATATTTGCTTCCCAACCAAATTGCTGAAGTCTGTTAATAATCCTTTTGTAATCTTGATATCTTTCCAAATTTGTTAAACATATTTATTATTTCTGTAAATGAGGATTCACTTCCATTTAACATCATCTGTGTGTCGTCTGCAAACTGTGCTATCTTATGTTCCTTATCGCCAATTGATGTACCTTAAATATCCTTATTTTCTCTAACCATATTTCCTAGAATTTCAATGAAGAGAATAAAAATATAAAGTGAAACTTGGTCACCCTGCCTGCAACCTCTCAAAACTTCAAACCACTGGGATGCTTGTCCATTAACTATTATAGCTGAATTAACTCTTTCCGGACGAAGGAATGGTCACGCATTCCTACACAAAATGTATTCGGATTCGGACGAAGGAATGGAATAGCATTCTCCGAAAGTAAAATTCCATCATGCGCTGTACACGTGATTTTGTGATTAGCCAAGCAGAGTGCGCTATTCTGGGTCACTCCACAATCGAACAGTATGATTGGTCAGCCTGGGATGTGTGGCCCGTCTCACACACATGCTGACAAAGTCACTGACCGGTCGTTTGCTCGCGTGCCAGCCTGTCAGCAAAGCGGGCTCTTCTTAGAATGTTGTGAAGCGAACAAGGCAGTGACGGCAACGTTTTAGGGTTGCCGAAGTACTTGAAATGCTACAAACTGAAGGGTCGGACATTGAAGAGGTGGATGATGACAAAGAAGAAAGCAAATTTAATGCAGAAAGCGAGCATGAGTATGGTGATTCGGGGTGAAAAATTGGCAGTTTTTTCTACTTATGGCAAAACTGTAAAAATAAGATGAGAAATTTTATTTTTGACTCACTTGTGTAAACAAAGTGAGTCTATGTTTTAACCCAGTGTTCGGTTGTCTCTGTGTGTGTGTGTGTCCGTGGTAAACTTTAACATTGCCATTTTCTCTGCAAATACTTTGTCAGTTGACACCAAATTAGGCATAAAAATAGGAAAAATCCCGTTCTTTCCAGTCATCTTATTTAAAACAATATTGCACCTCTGGGATGGGCACAAAAAAATAAAAAATGAAGCCTAATTATATGCAAACTGCATTTACTGTTATATTTATATTTTTTGTAATCTCTAAACTTGGCACTTTGATCTGATATTCTGACCCAACAACAAGAGCAGTCATTATTTTCATTTTTTGTTCGAAGAGGAACTTCTTTTGCTAAGCATGGAAGTTTTATTTATTTTGCAAACGTTTTGGTGCAGATAGTAAAAAAGGGAAATTAATCTGTACTTAATGCTGGGGACTTAATTTGCTTTAAACTGATCTTTCTCATCTTAAACATTACATTTTGAAACAAGAGAGGCAAGGCCTTCAAGACTCACTTGTGATGCACTTTTTAAAAAAAATCCAAGCTTTTTATGTATTGAGTATAATTTCAAAATGTAATGTTTAAGATGAGAAAGATCAGTTTAAACCAAACTAAGTCCCCTACAGAGTAATTTCCCTTATTTTACTGTGCCCCAAAACGTTTGCAATAAACAAAACTTCCATGCTAAGCAAAAGAAGTTCCTGTTTGAACAAAAATGATAATAATGACAGATCTTTTGTTGGGTCGAATATCAGATCAAAGTGCCAAGTTTAGAGAATACAAAAAATATAAATATAACAGTAAATGCATTATACTCATACATAAAAAGCTTGGATTTTTTTTTTTTTAAGTGTATCACAAGTGAGTCTTGAAGGCCTTGCCTCTCTTGTTTTATATGTAATAGCACAACACGTAATAAACCAGTTCTGAAAGTTTCATTTTCTTACACAGTATTTTGTATTTTTTGTATTTTTTTTTCCAAACCCTTACAAATGGGCCATCTGTGGAGAAAAGCAAGGGAGAAAACTTGTCATCCTGAGTGAGTTAATACTTTTTATAAAATATTTTTAATACTTTTTATAAAATATTTCAATCAAAGAGCAAATATTTTCGCCAAAGCCAAAAGTTTTTAGTACTTTTGCCATGTATGTCCAATCCAGGGAGTCAGATGCTTTCTTAAAATCAACATAGAGCAAGAGTCCTGGTAAATTATTATCTGTGAGATAATGAAGTGTATCACATATAAGTCTAATATTTAATTACACATACTTAACCGTGACCCACTAGTGCAGACTCCGGCAGGGGTCTGACATTCCTGTCCTATGCAGACTACTATCCTCTTATGCGGAGAAAACGAAAGTAGCTACGGCCGATAACCTCCCGGAAGTAGGTAACCTCCCCTTTGCCCCCCTGACTAGCGCCCTCTTTTTCTGGCAGCCTGCACTAGTGCGTCACGGTAAGTATGTTACTTAAACATAATTTTAGATAGAAAATTTCCTTTATCTCCTATGTATCGCCCACTTACAAATCCTGTCTGATCTTTGTTTATGAGAGTTGGCAATATTCATTTTATTGTGGAGGCAATACAAGAAGAAACAATTTTGTATATGGTATTTAGTAGTGAGATGGGTCACCAGTTTTTAATTATTCTTTTGGTTTGCCTTTTTTTGGTATACATACTATGATATTTTCTGTTTGAGTGTTTGATAATTCCTTTTTATCGAATCCTTCATTAATTGAATTCACAATAAAACTCCTTAACTCATTCAAAAAAAAAAAAAAAAACCCTTGAAAAATTCACAAGGAAATCCATCTGTTCCGGAACTCTTTCCATTTTTTCTTATTTTTAAAAGTGATTCCAGCTTCCTCTACAGTGATTTTACCTTCAAGGTTTTCTGATATTTCTGGGTCTGGTTTAACATCATCTTCAGTTCTACAATTTTCTACTGCCCTCTGTTTATATAACTGTTCATAAAAAATATACAAACTCTGTCATAGTACTTAATTTATAACCATCATTGTCAACTAATTTTATCATTTGTTTGCTACTATAGTGTCGTTTTCTTAAGTCCACAAAAATGATCTGAGATCTTTTCCCCCTTTGCAATCCATCTAGCTTTAGATCTAAGAGTACTCCATCCATTCATTTATCCCTAATACATTATAGCTGTTCATTTTTAATATGCAGTTCTTCATAATCTAAATTAGTTTTATCTGGAGGAAGAATTTTTGTTTAATGTCCCGTCACGTATATCAGTGACTAAAGACATTTTGTTAAAGTATTTTACGATTTATTAATACATTTGAGTATTATCAGTTAGAAGGGGTGGGAGATGTGAATGAATGGAGGGTTGAGGAAAACTGGGCAAATGAGGGTGAAATTTGAAAAAAAAAAAAAAAAATCTAAATACAATTACAGGAAATTACTTAAAGGACTTCATAAAAGAGAAGTCGTTAAACTGACAAGCGAAACAACTGATAATGAATGCAAAAAGTCAAAAACATCAACATTCTCAGTCACTTGTGAAGACACACTTTCGTGTACATAAGGCTTTCATCAAGCTACAGTAAAAAAAAAATATATATATGCTTAATCATCAGGTTACTAAAGCACATGCACTTGACATTAGAACAATATCTGGCTTTTTCTCTAACCTGTAAACATCGGTTGTTTAATATTTTTCTTCTTTCTTCTAAGTTTTCTTCTTTTTCATAGAGGAATAGTTTTGGTTCATATTTTCATTAGTAGGACATCCAAAAACAATTGATACGAAATACTTAGTTGAATCTGTTCAAAGTCATTTTATCTATATTTGTATTAGAATGTTCAGTTATGGCATATTCCTCTGTTGTTTGCTTGATTACTTCTTTAATTTCTGAAATATATTTTTCATCTTTTAGTAAGGAGCAATTAAATTCCAGAAGCTGCTATGTTTTGCTCTTGTTCCACATTTTAGTTGCAATGTAAACATTGAGTGGTCTGTTCTATAACCTGGAATAATGTCACAGTAAGCTACTTCTGTCATTAAAGTTTCAGGGAGAAGAAAGAAATCTAACTTACTTAGCTGTCCAGGTTGAGGTCTTCTCCAACTGAAACGCCTACAGTCTGGATTAAGTTCTCTCCAAATGTCAGTTACGTCAAATGTAAGCATTATGTCAGGTCAGGGGCATAGCCCTTGCTGCTGGTACCATGTAACCCAGTACTACCTGCCGCATGTGAAGTCTCCCAACGACGGAGCAGGCGGAGGAGGAAACCTTTCCCAACGGCTGTGAAGGTGGAAGAAGATGACCAAAGGGCAGGGGGAGCTCTTATCCTTGGCTGGAAGTCCCCCTAGGAGACGTAGCTCCGAAGAAAAAACCTGCACCTGCCAAAGCCGTCCTACATGTGGCAGTATCTGCACCAGTAGTATAAGGGATGGGGGTTCTATATGTAACGGTTTTAAGCGTCCATAAGGCGCAAGAACACCTTAAACCATAAAAACGAAAAACCCGCGCAATCGGCTTAAAAAGGTGTATGGAGAGCCAAATCACTAGATAAAAAAATGATGGTTAAATATGTGTATGGAGAGCCAAATGGTCATGGGGGTTCTGGTTCATAAGACTCCTTAAAGAGAGGAGGTATCAAGTGGGTCAACCGTTCACATATGAACGTTTGACCTAGTTAGCTTTTTGGATGGTTTACCATCTTGAATATCAAATAGATTTTTCTTTCCGTTAAACAACTGAGTTTTGTGTTTCGATTTTATGTCTGTTTTCATTGCATTGAATTTTTCAACTTCAGCCAGAATGAGACTAAATTCTTCATCGCTTATTTTATCATCTTTTGAAATAAGATCATTTATAGTGTTCAGTTTTGACTCGGCCAACACGCGAATCTCGTTGTGCTTCATAGCTTGTGACATTAATTTTTTATGAATAAATTTACAAGTTAAACCAACCACACCAAGGAGACCAGCTCCCACTTCTATTCCAATAGCTACGGGAGCAGCGGCGACACTCAACAGTAATCCAACACCCGATGCCCCAAGGGCGAGACTAAGAGTCGTCAGCGTTGTATCCACGGCTGTAGCGATATTTACACCGCGTTTATATTTTTTATAAAATAAAGTTCTTTCATCACGCTCTTTTTCGAGGTTGTTTTTTATATTCGATATCTCTCGTAGGCGAAACTCCATTATTCTATAGTAATCATTTGTTTTTAAATTATGGTAACAGGATGAGGAGAGTAGCGCAGTCTTTTAAGCTGAAGAGGTCCGATGTGAATAAAGTCGAGAGATATTTTATCTAACGATGGACGTTTGATGACACCTTCGAGCGAGAATTCTATAGAGGGATCGGGTTGATCAGATGGGCCAACCACTGGAATTTTGATGGTAATTCTCAAGAGTTTATTTTTAAGATTTCCAGGCCATTTTATCTGCAACCCTTTTAAAACTTCTCCAAAATCATCTGGCACCCCACTAAGGAGTATATCTAAAACGATAGTTGACCCCTGAATAGGCGGCTCAAAATCAAACTCTTTAATTAACCGCAGCGTACCAGTCTTTTTACCTTTCATACCAATAACATATCCAAAGTCGTCGCTGTTAACGACGATTAGATCTTTACGCGTATGATAGGAAGCCAACAGTTTACCACTATTTTGTATTTTTTGTAGAGCGTGATTTCTTCCAATACTAACATAGGGTTGTTTTATTTCAAAATCTAAATCCCAGTTATCCACCGGATAAGGTACCCACGTATCATCGTCGGAAGGAACAAGATGATGTGGTTTGTTCACAACAACACCATCAACGTTCACGTCTGCAAGTTCGCTGAATTTGTTGACACCACCATTACTCGTTATTTCTTTTCTTTTGTACGTTCCTTCAGAAAGTTGGAAGGCGTACAACTGATTTTCTATTCCCGACACATCAAATCCGTCTGTATCTCCGAGATCAACCAAACCGAGCGTAGTGCAGGGTTTGATATTATGTGTTCCTGGCCCTCCAGGATCAACCATTTCTAATATTTATAGTATATTCTAAATATTGAAATTGGTGCAACGTAGTCTTCTAAAGGAAATATTTTGAGGAAGACGGAGCTGGTTCCAAAAACTCATTGTTTTCTGTTTTGTGGCAATACCTTCAAGCGAGAATTCTATATGACTACCCTGTGGTATAATATTGGGCACACCATCTTGTTTTTCAATGGTGATTCTCAGGGGTTGATTTGCAAGATTTTTGGGCCATTTAATGTAAAACCATTGAAAAACTTCTACAAAATCATCAGGCTCTTCACCGAGAATTACATCATAAATAATACGGAAACGGAAGCCCCACAAACTATTTTGCTCATAAAAATGTATTCCAAATACAGATTCAACCTTCGAAGATTTCTTAAGCACATAACACCTCTTCTGGTATTTTACTAAATTTACATCCAACGCTGTTAAATCAGCGAACACCCAGCCACTGTTTTTTATTCTATAATTATTATTTTCTTCTTTGGTAATGTAAGGTGATTCAATTTTAAAATCTATTATCCACTTGTCGAAGGGTTTTAGCTGCCATGTACCGTTTAAACGAACAAGTTGATAGGGCTCATCATTGACAACATCATCCTCACTCACGATATCACCAATTTTTATTTCTTTTCTTTTGTATGTTCCTTCAGAAAGCTGGAATGCGTACAACTGATTTTCTTTTCCCGGCACATCAAATCCCTCTGTATCTCCAAGATCAACTAAACTGAGCGTAGTGCAGGGTTCAACCATATATGTAATGTAATATTTAAATAATCAATAGAAACGGGATTATGATTTTCATCTACTATAGAAAGTGTTAAACGTGGTAAATCTCCGTGAGAAAGTCTTTTGTATTGGGGTGATGTCAACGTGGTTGTTCGACCACCCCCGCATCTTTCATTTTCTACTGGGATTGATTGTAACAACGTAGAAGGCAATCCGTTATAGAAATTATCGGTGGTACTAATTTGAGAGAGGTGAATGTAAAGTGCTTTATGTATCGCGAGCCGCGGATGCCTGTTTCCTATCACCATTATTCCCGGCGCGATGAGTTTTTTGGGGAACCCCAGAGTATGTGCAAGACGCTCAGAAAGTTCAATCGATTTGGTGCTCTTTATTCTCAGATAGCCACTCGGAGCGTGCAAGTCTAACTCTGCACCGTGGGGGGTGAACACTTCTTTATTCAATTCACACACATTATAATAACCATCTGGGATTATTATCTTACGATCGGTAGTAGTAAAGAAATTGTTTCCGAGCTCATCACTGATATTTTTCCAGTTGGGATAATAAGTTGTTTCACGCAGCGCGATTTCTAGTCTTCCACTTTGATTAGATATGCACCGCGGTAATTCGTCTTTTTGAATATCGGTTGTTATTATATACATAGCTATGAATAAGAAAATTTACAGCTTCAACAAGGACGCGTCCTATACAACCGGGTATAAAGAAAAAAGAATAAGTTGTACGCAAATGATCTACGTGAACAGCGAATATTCTTTTACCACCAAGTTTCCCGATGTTTTTCAGTCTTATGCGAACCCCACTATGACTGGGGATATTCGCGCGATGAATGCAGCCTGGCTTGCGTGGAGAAACAACCCGATAGTGTGGTGGCAGAATCAAATCAATTTTGTGGTATGGTGCGCGACCACCGAGTGTGGAGTAACGGAAGAACATTTTCAAGCTTCTGATCCGTTTATTCGAGCCGTGTATAGGTTTCATTTTTACTATCAGATTCGGAGGTTATTGGACGAGTTAAAAATCCCGCTACCCACCGACCAAGCATTTAACATGTATAATAATCCGTTTGATAAAGCAGTTTATCAGCGTTTGTGTGCCGAATTTGGGCAGAGGGATTGGAGACAGAAAATAGAAAAGCATGGCTTTGGTTTGGGAGAATTTATTCAGGCTGAGACCCCCGGTGGGGCTGCACGACAGGCAATGAGAAACAGAGGAGAGGGACCTGTGTTCTTTAGCCCACACGATACAATCAGACATATGGTGGACATCACCCGGGCTTGGACAACATTTATTCCTGATAAGGGGTTGGGTTTTACACATGCGGGGATAGTTCGTCTCAACGATAGCATTCGCACTTACGTGTGGGCTCTAATAGGGTCACAAGCGCAAACGCGCACGAGTATAACAACAAAAGGAACTGGATTTGATGCGCAAAAACAATTTTTAGCCAATGTTGAAGATGCGATTAATGCCCCCGAAAACCTACAAACGGCGATAAAAAAATACCAGGACGTTCTCCAGTACGCGAGATCCGAAGTAAACTTTGCATTTGGTGTTGGCCTTTATATGGCCCCATCTGATATGGCATTGAGGGTTGGTACACACATTAATTATAATAATAAAATTGTCATTGCGACAGAAGAACAGAATATTGGTGTTAATGATGGATTAAACGAACTACCACACATTGTACCACCTACCCAGAGTGTTTCACCCCAACATACCCAGAGTGTTCCACCTACTCAACATCCAAGTGTTCCACCAAATGTACATGCATACTATTTTGTTGCCCCATCAGGAAAAGCTCTTCAATGGTCTAGAGGTCACTGGGCTCTTGTGCCACCTTCTGATGCAGACTTGGCAATGCTTGATGCAAGTAATACGGTGCTCGATTATAAATCACACAAGCCTTTGACAACACCGAGGACAGGAGCGGGTGAAACGAGAGTTTTGTTAGGCATTCGCGGGTGGTGCACTCTTACCTATAGAAATAAAAAATTAATACAAACATCTCGACCAGGATTTGCAATAGCTACCGGTGCTGGTAATAGACCCTTTCTGTATGGTGCAGGTTCTTCGGATAACAAATTTAAACTCAAACCAGCGAAAGTATCGTACGAAGAAGAGCCAACAACTCACAAAGACTATAAAGTCGCTCTTACTTTAGGATTGATAGGTGGTATTTACTTTCTCTTCTTTAAATAATCAAACAGGAGGAGGCCAGCACCGAGCACGAGTGCCCACAGGTTGTTGGCTAACCACCCAACCGCTTTACCCAACGTGCTTAATAACCACGAAACAATAGCCCCAATGACTCCTGGGAGGGCATCAATCGCCTTTAAACCTAATTTTTTAAGTAATTCTCCCAAATCTTTAAGTCTTTTTCTTATCCAGTTGTCATCTTTTTTACCCGGCGCCCGTGGAGTGCCCCCTCCACCCGTGACGGCCAAAACGATAGTGCTGATAATCATACCAAAGGCAGTAAGAATGGAAACGATAGTAATGCCTTGTTCTCTAAAAAGCGTTCGAATATGTTCCGCTAGTGTTGTGTCCTCCTCAAGAATTCTGCGTATCGTTTCACGCATTCTGCTGATTTGAGATCGCAGCGCTTCTTTGTGTGTTGATATCGCTTCTAGTCGTGCAGCACGCTCGATGTTTAGATCGTCTAATTGTAAACGCAAGGGTTTGATTTCGCTTTCATGTTTATCAGCTAGTTCCGCAGACTGAATTCTTATTTTTAAAGTTGACATTTCTTCATCCAGGTGAGAGAGTTTTGAGAGGTTGTCAGAAAGATTACCGCGCTGTCTTTGCATGGCTTTGTCTAAACCTTTGAGGTCACGAATATAACCACCCAGTTCATCGGTGCCATCCAGGGGAGGATCATCTATAGTTTTAAGTACTTCATCAATTGTATTTGGCGAGAAATCATCCATCTCAATTTCTTCGCCCAGTTTGGTTTCAACCTTTTGGAGAGCCGCGACCATTTGGGGTTTTAAGTTTTTCCTCCAGTCTACAAAACCAAGTTCCTCACGAATAATATTTGCTCCACCAGGTTTTCCCGCTAGTGTTGAAAGTGCTAGGGGTTGTTTCGTGCGGACGTTAATGATATTAAAATCTGGATTATTTTTTAATCGTAGTGTACCTCTACTATCAAGTTCAAAATTGGCATAATTTCGCCCAACATCGGGCTCTTGTCCAAATGCATCATAGTAATCATCAACCGCGCTCTTTAATAATTCTGTTTGCAAGGAACCAGATTCTATTATTGACTCACCACCTTCTGCGAACCCTTCCGCCATATTAAACTTATAATATAAAGTTTCATTATATCTATATAAAACAAAAAACGAGTGGAAGAAAGCTTAATCCAATGAGAAGTTTGCGGGAGCCGCGGGGGATAAAGGGCGTGCAGCAGACTGTCGTGATTACTAACAATCCGTCAACTATAGATCAGAATCAACAACTTCTTGTACGCTTTCCTAATTTAGGTGTTGACGATGTGATCGTTCCGGGGAGTGTTCGACTAGCATTCAAAATTTCTTTGACTTCTAAAACAGATGTGAACAGAACACTCGTTGATAATATTGGTAGAGCCATAGTACGTAAAACAACCATTCGCATTTCCGGTAATGAAATCATGAGCGTTGAAGATAGTGATGTATTTTATACTTATGGAGATCTTTGGCGAACTCGACAAGAACGAAGAAACGCCGTTTATCAAGGTATTGACTTAACTACACACCGTAATGTGACACGATTGCGTATTAACGCGGATAATAAAGATAACACTATCGTTAGAGATGCCGCCATTGCGGAGGCTTATGGTAATTGATTTTGTATTCCGCTTGATTTCGAATTGCTAGAATCTCATGCACCATTTTATCAGAGTGCTCTCGGCGATCGCCTGGAGTATGAACTTACCTTTAACGCTTATAACAAGGTTATCCTCAGCACAGACCCGGATGTATCCTATACGATAGAAGGGATTAGTCTCGAGTTTGAGAAAGTCACACAACCCGAACTTGCGAGACAGATAGCCGGTTATTATTCGGGTAGGCTCGCTATTTTATATGATAGAATACTACGACATCGTAAAATTCCTCTGGACAAATCTGACACACTCTGGAATATTAATCTCAACGTGCCGGCAAAAAGTATGAAGGGGGTACTGCTGTTGTTTGATGAGTATTACAATCCTAAGATCAATAAGGTTGAAGTGACGATCGAAGGTGTGCCCAATCAACTGTTTAGTCAAGGTATGCATTCCTATCAACAATGGGATGAAATCAGAAAGTTTTTCGGAACGCAAAAACGCGACCCCGAAGTAGACAAAGTGGTAAAAGATTTAGAACTAGCAGATGTCACAGTCGACGAATATTTCACGAATAATTATGCTCTTTGGTTGGATATGCACACCACAGATGATAATTCTCTTCACGAGAGTGGACGTCGTATCGAAAATGCGTCTGAAGGCATTACGATTCAGATTCAGAAAAAAGCTGAAACGGCAGAACCGCTAAATGCGTATGTATTTGTAATTATGGATGGACAATTAAATATAGAAGATGGAAGATTTGTCGAGGCTGTTTACTAAAGAAGCACATTCCGCAATTATTTGCGGGCAAACTGGGTGCGGTAAGACCGAATTTATTTTAGATTTATTACAAACGACATATCGTGGTGTGTTCGAGAATATTGTAATTCTATGCCCTACTCTCGAATATAATAAAGCCTATCGATCCCGAGTGTGGGTAAGAAAGGACCGCGGGGTATACACCGTTAATCCCGGTGATAAACTTCACGAATGGCTTGGGCTGTTTTTTTTAAATATTTGCCAGGGAGCCAACGTTGTACATCATCGATGACTGTAGTGACTTAAAGGCTCTTACTCAAAAGAAGCAAATGTTGAGTAAACTCGCATTTTCTGGAAGACACGCGAAACAGTCTGTGTGGGTGTTGACTCAGAAATACAACTCGGTTCTTACTGACCTTCGCGAACAAACAAAATGGGTGGCTTTATTTCACTGTAAGGATAGGGACTCGTTTGATGAGTGTTTAAGAGAAAACGATGTCATTCCAACACAAAATGAACGTAAAGAGGTTAGGAAATCATTGGCAAATACCAAACACTCCAAGTTGATATTAAAAACTGATCAACCAGTTGCATATAAAATTTGCTAGTAATAATCAACAGCTGTTTAACAATGCTTAACAATTTCTTAACACTGCTTAACAGTTCCTTAGCACTGGTTAGCAATTTCTTAACACTTTTAGTCGTTGGATTTGTAGTTTTTCATTATTTTAAACTTAAAAGGAGGTATATAGAATATAAGAAGATGGACCAATTACTATCTGAGGATCCCAAACGCGACAGGCTTATGGCGGTGGTCTCAGCCGGTGGAGCAAAAGAATATTTAGGGAAAGAGTTTAGTGTTGATAAAATCGAAGTGATGAAAGATGCGGATATAGACAAGCTTTATACGAGATACGAAGCGAGTTTAGGATCGATGATTACAAAATCACTCGGTAATACAATTATACAACTGTATACCAGAGCAGTTTGTATGTATCTCCCAATTGATGACCAGACAAAATTAAATAGTGATCTCGAGCAAGATCCATTCCTGGGACATGCGCTTAACAGCTTTACTTGCGAACTATATCACAGATTTGGCATGTTCTTAGCTCCGCTCACCACAGCTGTAACTACTGTTAAACATTGTCAATTTAATAAATATAATGGAGGAAGTAACGAAACCAAAGAATCAGAAGAAAGTTGAAGCGGGTCGAAAAGGTGCTGCTGCTAGAAAAGCAAAACATGAAGAACTTCTCGAAAAACTTCGAAAAGCGAAAGAAGAACAACAACAACAAGAAGAACCATCATCGAGGAGACCAGATCACGTTTTTATCAATCCCTTGTACATTGCTGCTGCTACGATGATAATAGGTTGTGGTGTTTACATATATTTTAATCGGTCGAAAAAACCAGTACAACCACCACCACCACCTGTGGTAACAAAACCCAACCCATTTATCATGTTTTGAACATTAATTTGAACACTATTTATAAACAACAAACAATGGCAACGCCAAATATAAACGGTAAAGAAATTGCAAACACTGTATACCACGCGGTTGTGGTCGGCGCATTGGCCGCTGGTTACTCGAGATTGACAAAATTAATATTTACGAAAGCCCCGACACCTAGACTGGCTTTCAACCTCGAAGATATCGGGATGGTCACTTTGGATATAGCCCTCGCTATGGCTACGAAGGATATGTTGGAAAAACAAGGTATTCTCCCACATGATATTTTGAAGTAATAATAATATCATCATTATAGTATGGCATCAGTAGCGTTACTCGTTGGTGGGGCAATAGTAAACGCTTTAGCATTTACCGGAAGTAATTTTTTATTTAGTAAACTGGGGTCTTCAGACGCGTTAGAAGAACAGAAACGACACAACAAAGCACAAGAACAACTTCAGGCAGCGACCGCAGAATGGCAGAAAGAGAGGATTCAACGTTTAGATTATATAAATGAAAAACTAAGACAACAACAACATGCTGTGAACACGTTTAAGGATGTGGATATGGCTATGCAAGAATATTATAAAGTGATGGGGGAGCCACTACCCCCTCTTTCTCATAAACCCCAACTTTCAGATTTTTATACACCCTCAGAGGGACAAAAAGATCGAGAATACGTATTTATTATCATGACCATGGTCATTTTTGGTTTTGCGATTTCAAAATATTAAACATTTACTTTCTTAAATAAAATGGAAAAGATCTATTACAGCCCAAGCGGTTATTGGAAGGGTTATTCGGCGATTAAAAAACTCGCGAAAGCAGCCAAGGTGTCTGAGGATGAGGCTAGAAAATGGTTACAAAAACAAGCTATATGGCAAATTTATCTACCCCCTCCAAAGTATATTCCGAGAGCAAAATTTGATATTACTGTCCCAAATGAGGTTCATCAGGCTGACCTTTTATTTTTACCCTATGACAGAATTGGGCGTAAGACGTATAAGTATGCAGTGACTGTCGTTGATGTTGCGAGTCGATATAAAGAAGCCGAACCCCTAACAGCGAAAGACAGCGTCGAAGTGGCGGCCGCTTTTTTACGTATTTACGACCGTAGCCCATTGAAGTTGCCCAAACTTCTTCAGGTAGATCCTGGCCGAGAGTTTATGGGTGCTGTGAACAAAATTTTAAAAAAAGTAAGGCGTGGAAAGACACACAGAAGCCAGGCTATTGTAGAAAGATTTAATCGTACGCTGGCAGAACGATTGTTTAGTCATCAATATGTGGCTGAAATGAAATCGCCGAATCAATCAACAGAATGGGTCACTAGATTACCGGCTGTTGTGGCTGCATTGAATAATGAGGTGACGAGACTTATAGGTAAGAAACCGTCGGTCGCAATGAAGGCCAAATCGGTAGAAGCCGAATCCTCTGCACCGACTAAAGATGATAAAGGAGAGTTACCGCGTGATGCGCAAGTTCGGTACTTGTATGAGCCCGGTGAGCTCGAGGGTGGAGCTCGCAAACGAGCAACGGATCCCGTTTGGTCTCTTAAAGTTTATAATATTAAGCGTATGATGCCCGGCGATCCTATTCTTTATTATTTACAAAATGGCCCATCCAGAGGGTTTGTACACAAAGAGCTTATGGTTGTTCCTCACGATACAGAAATACCATAGTGCCCGTAGGCGTAAGGTGTAATACCATCATCTAGCCAATAGCGTTTGGAATCGTACGGTGAGAGTGATGTCTTCATTTGCTTGATCGTGTACATCTTGTGCTTATACGATCTGAACGTTCTCATACTATTAGTAAATTGAACAGATCGATCAATACACTCCTTATACATATCGGGTTCAATTTCATCCTTCACCACACATTTTTTTATGCCCTTGGCTTTCTTGATAACTGATCCATCATCCGCTACAACCGAATACATCTTCGAGCGCAAGCCGCAGAATTGTCGGATCGGTTTACATCCGAGCTCACTTTTCATGTATCCTGGCACTTTCTCTATCGATTTATCGTACAATCGATGATCTTTTGGAAAATTACTGCGGTCATGTACATTATCATCCATACCAGCGATAAAATCCTCGCATTCTACGTGGAGAATGAATGAATCGGTATCAGTATATAACAACCTGCATCCATATTTTTTCTTGTAGTGGTTGTAATACAAATCATACATGAGATACTTTGATAGGTCGAGAATGGCCATCCCGATATAGATAGGTTTATTGAGCACAAGCTTATTTTTTTTGTAGTGAATCGCTAGAAGTTTCTTGTTGATGATCATGTGATCGACATAAGCCGGTTTGTTTATTAGTTTGCGTGCCTTGTCCTCTTCATCTAACTTGAATAATTTGATATTCGTTCTCATTCTGATGTTTTCCATAGTTTTACCAAATACCGAGTTGTTCATTAATTTATACAGATCTTTATCGGCATCGTTAGTAGCGGCTTGTCTCAGTTTGGTGTTCATCAATATATAGGGCGCCATCCAGGGACTTTGATTAAACTTTAACACTTTTGTGATTTTAGTTACTTTCATGCCAAGTTGCGTGTATAGCTTGAGATTTCTATAGTGAACGACATAACCAACCTTATTCCATAGATTCGGAACTAATTTTCTCGTTTCCTTTCCGCGCATCTCGAGTTTTTCACGAAGGCGTCGTTGATAGGGTGAGAGGTTTTCGAGTTTTATTTCTATTTTCTCAGGAGCTAGGGGATAATCGTTATGTTCGTCGTGTAATTCCTTAGGGTACTCGATATCACACTCCACAATATATCCCGTCTCATCATCGTCGGGGTGATTTAGAATCTTTTCGAGATTGGCATCATTATCCCAGATAAATCCACCTGTGGGTAAAGCTTGTAACATCGCCCAACCATACAAGTTGTTCGCGTCGAGATACATGATATATGAATCCGTTTTTTCAGGCCTGTAATCTTTCATATACTTGTTATTAGCCTCCACGTATCTTCTTACAGTCATACTGATTCCACCGCGTATTCCCGCCTCTATCATGTTATATTGTTCGATATCCATCAACAGTTCGAGTTCTATTCCCGTACTCTTGAGTAAAGCATCCCAAGACATTCCGGGAAGCGTGTAATAATGAACAGGATCGAGATTATGAGTTCGCAAACACGTATTTCTAAAATTCTGGAACACATCGGCAAGTAACAGCACATCAGTGACTAAGTCCAGATCGTTATAATCACCTAGATTCTTACATTTAAACTTCTTCCACACATTCTTGGCATGCTTGTGGTCACTTTCTGATATATCCGTGTTGTTAAGTTTACTAAAGAAATGACTTTTCTTTGGTAGTTTTGTATCTTCGTATTTACTCCAATCGGTAATATATTCGTACGGAAAGACTCCTTTTCTCGTAACGAGCTTGAACTCCTCCTCATCCGTGAAATGTTCGCGCGTTAAAAACTTCTTATCATCCGGAAGGTTCTTCGCAAGCTGGTCGAGACTCGAACTCAAGAATGCGAAACTATCTAAAAACTTCAACCTTCCCCAACTGAATGTGATGTACTTCTCTTTATTATTCGCGATACACGTAATTCTACCACCACCTTTGTTCGCGAGCTCCGAAATGATCGCGTGAGAGTTGTAACCTTTGAGGTTGTGAAATAATATCGGCAACACAAATTCGTCGGGTTTTATTCTCAATTTAAGATTACACGATGCATGCGCGGCACCTCTATAGTTCCCTGTGATATGGTCATGATCTCTTACTTTATCATTTGCGAGTAGTTCCCCTCTACATATCCAACAAACTCGTTCGTTTTCAAACGATTCGTTATCTTTTTTGGTCACCTTTATTGGAACTGGTTTTTTCAATTCCTTGACAGTATGATAATATATTATTCGAAGTTTTTCGAGAAAATGACTGACCGCATTCACACCACGAAATAGTTGCGGTTTGTACGCCCTTCCATCAGACCTAACATGCACAAACCCGTATGACGAGATGATGTGTTCGCTTTCTTTGATGGTATTATTCGAATCGGAATCATCTTTTATTTCTTTACAAATCGCCTCAAAATCAGCATATATCACATCACTAACTTGCATTTGATTTTGAAAATTGGTAAATTTGATCATTTTTGTCTTCTCCGATGGCATCTCAACGCGAGAATAGTTCTTGTGGTTGATCTGCGCGCATCGCTTAATATGTTCTTCTAAAAGTTCTGATGATGTTGTACCTGTCAAGCAATACTCACAAAAGTACATTGCTGCTTTGTGTTTGTTTGTATTACTAAGTAGTCTGTTAAAGTTCTTAATATAAGTATAATGTTGTCCACCATTTTCATTTTCTATAATAAGAAGTTTAATACGCTCCATGTTGGCGGGTTGTTTTGATATTCTTGCACGTTCAATCGTTTTATTTTTTAAATAGTATACATTAATAGCAATATTATTTTGAGTCTCAATCTTTGTAATTTGTTTTATAGGTGTAGGAAAGTCAATATTTTCAAAATTTAACCCATCATCAGAAGGATAGGCAGAAGTTAAATTAGAATTCGTTTTTGTTGGAAACTTGTGTGCACGTAAACAATGTCTTATACATTGATCATCTTTATTTTTAATATTAATCACAGCTCTTTTATTTTTTAACCACTGTGGTGATTCAATAAAGGATCCTGGAGATGTAATAGAAACTCTATTCACCCATAAACTAAAGATTCTTTTAATGAACCATCCTGAACCTTCATTTGTAAAATTTTCTATTTTTAACAAAATATGTTTTATTTGTTTTTCAATATCTTGATCATCAACAACATCAATAATACTTTGATATTCCGATCGAAATATAGCTACAGTAGTATCATCATTTTTAATTTGAGCAAACTCAACCGTTAAAACAATATTTTGTTTGGTCAGTGGAATAGCTCTTTGGTTAATAGTGTCCACTTTACTCATCATAAACGAAAGCGGATCTATTTCATTTGGAAGAGCCGCAAGTTTATAATTTTTAATAATACTACCAAACTCCTCCGTGGATTCAGCTTTATGTTGTAGTTTACGTATAATTTTAATAAGTTCATCTTTTTTCATTCTACTAAAACCACAAATTTTGAGCTTTCGTGCAATATCTTTAAGCGTAGCATTGGTCTCCCCCTCCAAAGCATCAAACCCCAGTGCTTTAATCAACTCAGTTTTATTCATAGATTCATGATTAGGAATCTCTTTTTTAGAAGCAAGATCACGGTAATACTTTTCAGAATATCGTTGCGCCATTTTTACTCTCAATATGTTCTATATATAATCTTTTCTCTAATAGGATTTCACAAGCTGATCAGTCTCTGAATCCAATGATAACTCCACCAAAGGGTGGAATATACCCTCTAGAATAGGCTTCAAAAGGGTCATCAGAAGCATAATCCTCATCCTCAGAGTCGCTTGAATGTTCTCCACAATCGGGTATAGGATCAATCTTTTTCTCCACGGGAGGAGGCTTCTCTTTTTTATACTTACATGTACAGCAAATAGCATACTTCGTGCGTACATAAAAGTTGCATTTTAAACAAAGTACTGGAAGTGGCATTCCTTTTCTATGGCATTTAATATGATCTTTGCAATAGAGTCCCATGCAAGGTCGGCCGCATACTCCACTTGTTTTAACTTTGGGGTACTCGCAAATGTTATGCGGAAAAGGCATTTTTTCTATATTTACAATATAATGTATTTCTCTAAAAGGGTGATCACAAGCCGTGCGCGCGGGCAGGAAGATCTGCGAGGCAGGCTGTGCGCGCGGGCGGGAAGATCTGCGAGGCAGGCTGTGCACGCAGGCGGGACCACACTCTTAGCTATTGATCCCGTCCCAACTCGGGCCACACACGCCGAGCGATCGCTATCTTGCCAGCACGCACACACACACACACACACACACACACGCGGGGAACGGGGCGACCGTTTCGCTCTCCATACACATATTTAAGGATCGCGCGTACTCAAACTAACTAGGTCAAACGTTCATATGTGAACGGTTGACCCACTTGATACCATCCAAAAAGCTAACTAGGTCAAACGTTCATATGTGAACGGTTGACCCACTTGATACCTCCTCTCTTATGAACCAGAACCCCCATGACCATTTGGCTCTCCATACACATATTTAACCATCATTTTTTTTATCTAGTGATTTGGCTCTCCATACACCTTTTTAAGCCGATCGCGCGGGTTTTTCGTTTTTATGGTTTAAGGCGTTGTTGCGCCTTATGGGCGCTTAAATCCGGATCGCGCGGGTTTTTCGTTTTTATGGTTTAAGGCGTTGTTGCGCCTTATGGACGCTTAAAACCGTTACATGTAGAACCCCCATCCCTTATACTACTGCACCTGTGGGACTGTGAGCATCGGTAGGCGAGAGAATGGGGAAGGGACTGCACAACTTCTCCTCACTAAAAAAAAGTCACCTGTGCTGGTCAGGCAACCAGGCTAATGTTGGAACGACGAGCTAGCCCTTCAACACCCAGCTTTCCCAAGCCCTGTGGTGATGGAGAAGTGGTAACAGGGACAGGCAGAGGATGCTGCTGGCAGTTCCTAGTCACGACTCTGCACGCCAGTGGCTGTGGGGTGATGGTCGTCCGCCGTAGACTGGGGCAGATGCGGCGCCCGTATCCTCCCACAATATCAGAGCAGCCCTTCAGCGGTAGACAGAAATGACAGGCTGATCATCCTTGGGGATTTCAACGCCCGCGTCAGCGTGGACTTCTCATGGCCAAAAGTCCTAGGACAGCACAGCACTGGCAAGTGCATCTCCGACGGACTGCTTTTGCTCTCACTCTGACCATCACCAACACCCTCTTCCAACAAGCAGACAAGTACAAGAACACATGGATGCACCCCTGCTTCAAGCAATGGCACATGGTGGACTTTGTGATTGTCCGGCAGAGGGACAGAGGTGATGTTTCCATTACACGCTGCATGAGCGAGCAGTCTGTTGGTCGGACCATCGCCTGGTACGCAGCAAGATGTGAACATCATACTTGCACGCAAGCTCCAACCAGCTAGGCAGAAACCTCTTAGGAAGTGAACATCCACTGCCTCCGTATCACCAAGGAAGTGCTGCAGCAGCAAATCCAAGTAGCTCTCCAAGAAATTCCTGCATCGACTGATGTAGAAAAGGTATGGAGCACCTTTAGAGATGCTGTGTACACAGCAGCAGCTGACACACTCGGTTTTGTACAGAGGAGCCACAAAGATGAGAACGACTCTGGAATCTCCAAGCTCCTGAACACACTGCATATACGGCATCAGGATCACATTTCTGATAAAGACTGCCAGAGGAAGGAGAACCAGTTCTTGCAAACCAAGCAACTTGTACAGAAGAGGCTGCGTGAGATGAAGAACACCTGGTGGTAGAAAAAATCCGAAGAGCTTCAGTCCGCTGCTGATGCTCACGACATGAAGACCTTCCATGATGGTCTCTGAGCGGTGTATGGGCCGAGAGTCACAGGATCAACCCCTGTCCGAGCCTTGGACCAGACCACCCTCCTGACAGACAAGAAAGACATCCTTGCCTGCTGGGCAGAGCACTTCAACACCCTCCTCCTCAACAGGGACTCGTCCGTATCTGACGAGGCAATTGCAGCCTCCAGTCAATGAGTCGCTAGCTGCCCCTCCCACCAAGGTCAAGACCCAGAAGGCCCTGAAGCTGACATCAGGAAAAGCACCAGAAGCGGATGAAATCAAGGCTGACATCTACAAGTATGGAGGTGAGGTGCTGACATACAAGCTGACCACCCTGTTCCATTTTATCTGGGAGACAGGAGGTCCCCCAGGATTTCAAGGATGCTTCTATTGTCCACATTTACAAATGATAATCACCATGGAATCTCTCTCCTTTGAATCATCGGCAAAATCTTCGCCCGCATCATACTGAACAGACTGGTTGACCATGTCTCCAACACAGTCATCCCTGAAGCACAGTGCGGCTTCTGTTCAGGCAGGGGAACTTGTGTCATGGTGTTTGCCGTACGCCAGATGCAAGAGAAGTGCCATGAGCAGAACAAGGAGCTCCACATGGTCTTTGTAGACCTAAGGCCTTCAACACAGTGAACCGCCATGGTCTGTGGAAGATCCTCCCTAAAGTTCAGCTGCCCAGAGAGCCTAATCCAGCTGATTGTGTCTTTCCACAATGGCACGCAGGCGAGAGCACAGGAAAATACTGACATGTCAGATCCGTTCCCTGTGGTAAATGGAGTGAAGCAGGGCTGCGTCCTGGCACCCACACTGTTCTCCATTCTCTTCTCTGCCATGCTGATTGACGCCTTCCAAGACTGTGACCGGGGCATCTACATTCAGTTTCGCACAGATGGCAAAGTTTTCAACTAGCGGCGACTCCATGCCAGGTCCAGGGTGTTTGAGGCACCGATGAGAGAGTTCCTCTTCGCTGATGACTGCGTGCTTGCTGCACACACTCATGAGGACATGCAGTTCATTATGGACAGGTTCTCAACCTCCTGCAGGCGCTTTGGACTCACCATCAGCCTCAGCAAGACCGAGTCCATGTACCAACCAGCTAGCTCACAGAACGCCAGTGCCTGCCCCCCACCTGCAATCAAGATCAATGACACAGAGATCAAGTCAGTCGACAAGTTTTGCTACCTGGGCAGCACCCTATGCAGCAACGGAGCCCTTGATGCAGAAGTGATGCTGCACATCACCAAGGCCAGCTTCGCCTTTGGCAGACTCAACAACAGGCTGTGGAACAACAAAGGCATCAGGCTCAGCACCAAGATAAAAACCTACAGAGCTGTTGTGCTAACCACCTTGTTGTACTGCTGTGAAACATGAACGACATGTCGCCGTCACATTCAACAACTTGAGCAGTTTCACCAGAGATGCTCAGCATAAAGTGGCAAGACCGGGTCTCCAACCTCCAGGTCCTAGAGAGGAGCGCTGATCCAGCGCCAGCTACGCTGGACAGGACACAGTGTCCACATGACAGACAGCAGGATCCCGAAGATGCTACTGTATGGCCAGCTGAAGGGAGGTCACCGTGAACTTGGAAGACCCTGCAAGCACTTCAAGGACACCTTGAAGACAAACCTCGAAGCCTGTGACATAGACATAGACATCGCTTCCTGGGAAACTGATGCCCTTGACCGCTCTCGCTGGAGGATGCTGTGCTGTAGTGGCATAAAGACGTTTGAAAACAAGAGAATGCTGGCCATTAAGGAGAAGCGTGAGCGAAGGAAGCAGGGCTCAACTTCTGGAGACGTTTTCCCTTGCAACACCTGTGGGAAGTGCTGCGCATCCAGAATTGGCCTCTTCTGCCATATGAGGACACACACCGACAGATAAGCCTGCCTGCCTACTCATCCGTCGGACCGGCGGGAGACTCCATCAAGCATTATGTTTTCAACCATTTCCCTTGCCCTTAAAGTGTTAACATGTCTGTAATTATCATAATCAAGAGTTGGGTTTACAACTAAATTCCAGTCCCCTCCCAGAAATAAGTGTTGCTTTCTTAATTCTTCAATATGTTCTTTAATTTCTTGGTAAAAGGTTGGATTGTCTCTGTTTGGACCATGTATATTGATAAGCAAAAATATTTTTCCATAAGCCTAAGTGAAACGAACATATAATTTCTGTCAGGATCTTTATAAACCTTTTTCATTTTGTATTCAAAATTATTGTTAAATAGCACAGCTGCACCTCTTGAATTCTTATTATGGGATGCGAAACAAGCGTGGTAGCCCCATTCTGCTGTGTAGTATGCATCCATTGTAGGATCTAAATGAGTGTCTTGGAGCAGAATAATGTTATGGCCTTTTTCACGAAGATAATGGAAAACATCTCTCCGTTTTCTAGGATTACCAAGACCCTGACAATTTATTGAACAAATTGTAATGTTTTTATCCACAGTATGGAAGCAGGGTATCTGTTAAGTTTTCACTGAAACTGATAGTAACATTGTGTTTCACAAGTCTTTCAAAAACATTTGTACAGAAAACTGTAAATAGATATCCTGTGATAAATCTCAAATCAACATTTGAACATTTCAAAAAGAAACATGGAACCTTGATTACACCACACAGTGAGGTCTTGGATAAGATAGCAGGTGTGTGTAGACATGCGTGAGCAACACAAAACATATACCTAAACATACATAAAAAACATTCAAGTGTATACTCCCACTATGGAGTGCACCATGATTGTTTAAATGACTACCCCTCATGCATCACTAATTCCGTGATCCTCTTTACAAATGATTCTGAAAGTACCGTCATACCAGCCATTCTGTTGTTTGAATTTTGGACACAAGAAAATTATGAACAGTATAAAAAAATTAATATTCAAGAAAAAAAAACCCATCTCTTTAGAGGCTGTCTCATTGGGTGAATTAAGAAAAAGAAAAAAAATCCAAGAAAAAAACCTCCTTAGGCCATCCCCAGCTTTTGTTTGTTTGTTGTTGTTTTTTTGTTGTTGTTGTTGTTTGTGGGGTTTTTTGTGGGTTTTTTTTTTTTTTTTTTTTTTTTTTTTTACTCCACTCGCTTTCATCTTTCACATAACCCCACCTGAAACCTTACCAATTATGTGCCATGAATCACCGTTCTGATCCGTCTCCTATACTTGTTAACATTTGTTCTGCATCATTAGATTTGTCAGAATTGTATTTCGATGTATTCAAAGTGTTGTTTCAGTGTTAGTGAGTTACATGTATATTTATCTTTTGTATGTGGCCACTTTGTTGTGTCAGTGAAAAAAAATACTGTTGTGAATGTGATGGCACAGTGTTGGAAATATTCCTGTCAAGGCTTTTCGTTGGTGAAGCACTGAAAGTAATGTGCATGATGTATGGGTTGAATTATTCATGTTTTCATTATTTGTGTTTTAGCACATTGGTAAAATTTGTTCCATCATCAGCTTTTATTGCACACACA
This sequence comes from Babylonia areolata, assembly GCF_041734735.1. Lineage (NCBI taxonomy): Eukaryota > Metazoa > Mollusca > Gastropoda > Neogastropoda > Buccinidae > Babylonia > Babylonia areolata. The sequence continues at coordinate 43,817,723 of NC_134896.1, forward strand.
CACACACACACACATATATATATATATATATATATATGTGAGTGTGTGTGTTTATATATGTATATTTATTTATTTTAGCTCATACACTTATACAGAGAAAAAAAGGGGGGGGGGGGGCCAAAACAAAATGAGAACAAAAATGAAAACTACAGTACATTTTGGCATCACAGTATTCTGAATTATTTCAGTACAATTAAGTGATTACCTAGTAAATAGTTTACATAAATGGTCACATGGTGTGGTACATGGTGTGTGTCCATTGAGATCGATGATGACCATCGTTGTCATCCAGCTGGGGGATGGGGGGAGGGTGGTGGTGGAGGGGGGGGGGGATGCTCATGAATCTATCTGTGAGTGCGCAGATGGCTGAATAGTCCAATCTGCGCACGAAATGTTCGCTGACAGTTGGGGCAGACAAAGACAGGCATATCATTGTCAGGGAGCTTGTTTGCCCGTGACTTTCTGGCCTGCCTCTTCTGAACAGAGCTGCAGCAGTCCTGTTGGCCTCGCACAACTTGGCACCTTTGTGCACAGCAGCGCGCCATTTGTCACAGTCCACTGCAGATTCCTCCCAGGAGTCAGGGTTGATATCAAACGCTTTCAGAGAGACTTTCACAGTATCTCTGAAGCGCTTCTTCTGACCTCCGTGTGATCTCTTCCCTTGTTGCAGCTCGCCATAGAAGAGCCTTTTGGGCAGCCGATGGTCTGGTATGCGCGCCACGTGTCCAGCCCAGCGAAGCTGGGACTGCATCAGGATGGTGAAGATGCTTTTGCAAGCACCTCCGTATCTGGGGTCCTGTCTTGCCACTTGATGTTCAGTAGCTTCCTTAGGCATGTTGTGTGGAAGTGGTTCAGCTTCTTGGCATGTCGTTGGTACACTGTCCAAGTTTCGCAGGTGTACAGTAGTGTGGGGAGAACTACTGCTCTGTAGACCTTTAGTTTGGTCTCAAGACCAATGCCTCTTCTGTTCCAGACATTTGCATAGAGTCTACCAAAAGTTGCGCTTGCTCTTGCAGTCCTGACGTTCACTTCATCGTCGATGGTCGCATTTCGTGACAGTGTGCTGCCAAGGTATGTGAACCGCTCCACCGCACTGAGTCTCTGACCGTTGACTGTGATGTTGGGCTCAACGTGGGGTTTCCCTGGGGCTGGCTGATGGAGAACTTCAGTTTTCCTCGTGCTGATGGTAAGGCCGAAGTTCCTGCTGGCAGTGGCAAACTTGTTGACGCTGAGTTGCATGTCAGCTTCAGATCCAGCGTTGAGGGCACAATCATCAGCAAACAAAAAGTCTCAGATGATGTCTGCCATGACCTTCGTTTTTGCTTGAAGCCTTCTGAGGTTAAACAGCTTGCCATCTGTTCGGTACTTTAGGCCGATTCCAACATCGCCATCTCTGAAGGCATCAGTAAGCATTGCAGAGAACATGAGGCTGAACAGTGTTGGAGCCAGGACGCAGCCTTGCCTGACACCATTTGTGACAGGAAAAGGAGCAGATGTTTCGCCATTGTCCTGGACTCGAGCCTGCATGCCTTCATGGAATTGGCTGACCAAGGAAATAAATTTCTGAGGGCATCCGTACTTGGCCATGATCTTCCACAGTCCCTCTCTACTCACGGTGTCGAAGGCTTTAGTGAGGTCGACATAGGTGGAGAACAGATCAGCATTTTGCTCCTGACATTTCTCTTGCAGCTGCCTTGCAGCAAACACCATGTCGGTGGTTCCACGCTCTTTCCGGAATCCACATTGGCTCTCAGGCAAATGACCTTGGTCAAGGTGTGCTGTGAGGCGGTTTAGTAGGATCCTGGCAAGTATCTTGCCTGCGATGGAGAGCAAGGAATTGCCCCGATGGATATCACAGGCTTGCCGGTTCCCCTTTCGCTTGTACAAGTGAATGATAGATGCACCTTTGAAATCCTGGGGGATCGTCTCTTCTTTCCACATGAGTGAGTACAGTTGATGGAGCTTCTCAGTCAGCACAGTGCCTCCATCCTTGTAGACCTCTGCTGTTATGGAGTCTGAGCCAGGTGATTTGCCACTGGATAGCAGACGGATTGCTTTCTGGGTCTCAAGAAGTGTTGGTGGATCGTCCAGTGCTTCGTTGATGGGGACTTGTGGGAGACGGTCTATGGCTTCATCATTTATGGAGGAAGGGCGATTTAAGACCTTGTTGAAGTGCTCAGCCCAGCGTTTGAGAATTTTCTCCTTCTCGGTGATCAAGGTATTCCCATCTGCACTGAGGAGGGGGGATGATCTTGAGGATGTGGGGCCATAGACTTCTTTTAAGGCATCATAGAACCTGTTCATATCGTGCCTGTCAGCATATCCCTGGATCTCATCAGCTTTGTCACTCAGCCACTTATCCTGCATCTGACGCAACTTTTGCTGAACAGTCCTGCGGATGGCATTGTACGCATCCTTTATTGATGTGGACTTTGGGTTGCTCAGGTAGGCTTGATGCAGACGGAGTTTCTCATCCAGAAGCTGCTTGATTTCATCACAGTTTTCATCAAACCGGTCTTTGTGCTCTCTGGTCATGGGTCCCAGGGTCTCTGAAGCTGTACTATAGATCAGCTCGTGCAGGGTCCACCAGTCAGACTCCACATTCTGGTTGTCCAGAGAGTCGGATTCCAGACCATCTTCCAGCAGCTCCACAAAGGTCTGTTTGATGGTGATGTTTTTCAGCTTAGCGAGGTTGAGCCATTTTGGAGCCTTCTGGCCTTGGGGGCGTCTCTTGGGCTGGATTCGAATATTCAGCTTCGAGACTACAAGGCGATGGTCTGTCCAACACTTGGCGCCACACATGGTCTTTGTCACACGTACATCTTGCCTATCCCTTTTCCTGACGATGACGTAAATGGTCACATATAACTGATTCAACTATCTATCAGAACCAAAATGTGTCAGTTATGAAATATGCACTATCAGTTTGCCTTAATCAAGAATTTTTATTTTTTTTAAAGTTCGGTTTATGTTTGATATTTTAATAGTTTGGTCAATTCATAAGAAAACTTTTAAAGGTAAGTATAGTAAACTTTTCCCTTGCTGTCATTGCATTTTATTCTTCACTTCTGTATTTTGATAGACAACTTTCAAAGGGTTCATATTTAGAAAGCTATTATTTCATTTGCATAATTTGTAAACTTTGCTGTATACTTTGCTAGGATTGTCTTTGATTATAAATACATAAGTGTGAGTTTGTCTCTACATGTGCATGGGCAGATATGTGAATGTGTGAGCATATGAGTGCAACTGTGTATGATGTGAGTGATCAAGTGTACATGCATTGATATGTATATGGTCATGAATATGAGATAGAAAGATTTAGTTTTCAACTGTTTGTCATTTGTGTGTTGCAGGCTGGTCCTGAGGATAATGAAAACATTCCTCGTTCAGGGTTTGACTTTTTAGACAACTGGTAATGGGGGAAACAACAGGAACATATAATTTCTTATGAAGCATTTCCTATTTGGCTGAATCTCGGACATATGGTTTTAATTTCTTGATTCATGCTCCCTTTGAATCTAGGTGGAAGTATTTTTTTGTGTTTGCATAAGACAGGAATGTGGCTGCATAAGTAAATCATGCCAGTGGATATAAAGAACAAAATGTTGGCAACTTTTCTTCTTCTTTAGTATTGGTATTTGAGAAGATATTAGTTTGGCTTCACATGTGTCTGTTTAGGAATAATTAGAATATAGAACCTACCTTCATAAATAAATATACCCGTGTCACAAGGCATATTTTGAGAGTTTGTAATGTACTCATATTTAATGGACTTTTGCAGTGAAAAGCAACATAGAATCAGTGTACATATATTGGTAAAAAATTAATTTAAACACTTAGAGCTTGGTCTCCAACCAAGGATAGGTGCTTTATAAGTATCCATATCAATCAATCAGTCACTTGTAAACCAAACTATCAAACTAGTGAATTTGATGTATGTTACATTATAGAAAGGGTGCTCATTATGTAGCTGAACAGAGAAAAAATACAGGAACAACAGTTTCACAATTTACATTAAACAATAGAGCAGTAAAATCCAAGCTATGATATCAAGCATCATTCTATTCCTGAAAACCTGTTCTGCTCACTGAGATATAATTATATTTACTACATATATGCCTATGGTTCTGCTCAGGAAGGCAACAATGATGGCCCTCCTGCAGGAAACATAACCCTTTCACAGCATGAGTTTCATGTTATGATCCATTATCATTATGACATCTGCAAGAGAAAATTTTTCAATGAAAGATTTTTAAGTTTGACACATTGCTTTATCAAGCAGTTTCCATGCACAACAACAGTTATAAACTGGTTCAAAGAATCAAGTCAGGGAGATCAGTGCTTGAAGATGATGACCATTGTGGTCATCCAGTAACTGTCATTTCTCCAGAGAAGATTACCCAGATATTGTCAGTGATTGAGGAGAATTCAATAATTACATATAACAAAACAGAAATTCAGTTAACTTGTCACCAAGCAGTATCAATGCCAGTCTAACATCATCATCTTAGATGAACAGACTGTAAATAAATAAATGAAAGGAAAGTGTCAATGTTATTTTCCAGGATCACCTTGGCATTGGGAACCATTGTGCTCATGGGTCCCTCATAATTTAAAATGATGAACAAAAGAAAGAAAGGGTTTATTGCAGCACACACAGGCTCCAAAACTTTGACAGAGAAAGATCAAACCCTGCCTTGGGCATTGCAACTGGAAACAAGATTTAGGTATTTCAGTGTAATCCTAAAACATCAATAGTCAGCAGTCAGGGTCTTCCCATGTGAGAATCCGCCAGTAAAAAATTTTTAAAATCCAGAAGTGCAGGCAAACAAATGTCGGCGAAGTCTGGCCACCTGACCACTTTAGGACAGAAAAACAATGACTATACTAGAATGGCAACCACTGCCCATGTAAAGTATTTGAGGCATGGTGCAGACAGCGTATCTGCTCTAAAATGCTTTTATGCAGCATCATGACAATGCCAGTGTACACTGCAGCAGCTACTTTTGACTCTCTGGCAGAAGAAAGTGCCCAGTTAGTCAAATATCCCCCATATTCCCTTGATTTGTTCCCTCGTGATTGATTATTGTTCCCTTTGGTCAAGCGACAGCTGAGAAAAAAGCAGTTCCAGAGTGCTGAATATGTTTGAGCTTTCTTAAAGGGTGTTATTTTGGGTATATCTATTCAATGCAGACAGGTACAATGGACATGTGATTTACCAGTTCAGTGCCAGAGAATTTTGTTGAAAAAAGTGTTCTCCCCTTGCCAGGGAATTCTGAGGATTCAGGGGTAATAAATTTTAAATAATTTATTTATTTTATTTTTATTTTTGTGTGTGTGGGTGAATGAAAATGAATGTGGATTCTCAGTCCAGGCTTTTCTTTTCTTTTCTTTTTCTTTTTTTTTTTGTGCAATTATTTTGAATTTAAATAACTATTCAGACATTTCAAAGTGAAGACAATGATTTTTATGCATTCAAAAAGTCTTATTTCCGCCTCTGCAGAATGACACCCAGAAAGAAAACAAACAAAATGCAGCTGAAAATACATGCTTATTGTCTGATATATACATGGAAATGAAAATAAAATTGCTTTCAAGTTCATGATAACAATTACACTGCATGTAGTCCTCAAATGTAAGTGAATAACTGTCACAACATTGACATTCATGGGATCGGTCAAGATAAAAAGTCAAACGTTCGCAGAGAGAGAGCCTCCAAGCTTTACTTACACCTAAAAGTGCCCCCTTTTTGAGGAGAGCGCTCTGATGATATTCCTTTCCACCTGGTTGTAACTGATCTGACAAAGTGTCTGCTGTGTATCTGGTTTGTCTCCTCTATAAATAAATCGGTCAACTGGTCAGTGACAAAAAGCGTGAAAAAGTATAAAATAAAAAAAATAAAAAATAAAAATTGTGATTCCCGTCTATTGTCTGTCAACCCAAGATTTCAAGAAAATTGTGGATGATTGGTTGTTGTCATCCCTAGCTGTTGATCACTATGAAAAGACAGTAAAATGACAGCTGAGACATGCCGACTTATCACACCTTCTGTCTGGCCTTCAAGCTGTTGTCTTACACTACTCCTCTTTTCAAATTATATGAAAGAACTGCACCTTCACTGTCAGTCATAGTCACAGAAACGATGTGTGATTGGATATATGGACTGAAGAAAGAGTGGGATGTCATTGTCAGTTTCATTACTGTATTTGTCATCACCTCCAAGTTTTAGCCAATCACGAGACAAGACAGATCCATTTCTCATCATTATACTCATACATAATCACCAGCACAGCTAGCAAAATTGTGTGAATCTGCTGACTGGAACCACTGACTTCACTTGACGAAGTGTCAGACGCCTTTTTGGCATGTGAGGTAAACCCTCTTTACACGCACGCTCCAAGTGGTCCAGTTAGCAAAACATTATTAAGAAAAAAGGGGTCTTCCACCAGACGTATGCTCACCTAAGTAACAGTGGTATATTTATAATCCAGACATATTAAACTAACCATTAAGATTCTGTTTATGTTCATTATACCAAAATCAGATGAAAGAAAAATCGAAATAATGTAGGACGTTAGTGGACATCTTATATGTGCTATGGCAACACTTTTTGCAGGACATCAGCTGATGTCTTGTAGGCACCCAACTGATTAAAAGAATGGGAAAATGCATGACTGTTGAGGGAGGATACAGTGATAAGCTGGAACAGTAATAATAAATTTTTAAAAAATTAAAAATTAAAAACAAAAGTGAAGTATGCTGATATGGCTGCAATCAGATACTTACTGAGTGTCCCTAGTTTTGCAAAATGTAATGGAACATGTTTTGAGAGAATGATTTCACCAGCCTGTGGAATGTAATACATTTTCATTTTTGTACTTTTTTTTTCCTGCCCTATCATCTGCACCGTTTCAGTGGCATTACTCACACGCCGCTCATTTAAATTCCTCCACACCCGAGTTCGTCCATCAGTTCCAGCGTCGAAAGTCCGCAGGGAACCATCAATGTTAGGTCGCCTGCACTGCTGTTGAGTCACTTCGTGGTGTTCAGTGGTGCCTGTTCTGATTTAACGTACTTAGGACACCACCTACTAAGCCCCCTACTAATGACAATAATGGCTTAGTCGCGGAGCCAGACTGAGTGAGTGTCCCTCCCAGAGTGGAGATCGCCATCACGTCCCTCAAGCAACAGCCCCCCATGAATCTGCTGACATTGAAGACATTGACAGGACTCACCCCAAGCACGGAAGTGGAGGGGTATCGAAACTGAGGTCACCATGAGAGCAGGGCATGAAAGGCCACAGACTTTGAGACTGTTTTGTTTATATTCATGATGATGGAGGAGGAGGATGACGATGTTGCTATGGAGGTCCATTTTGGTTTGGGACTGCGTGACAAGGCTGTACTCTACGCTTCCTGTCATAATGATATCCCAGCGTTAACCAGGCCCGAGAGATACAGACACTTGCAGTGTTGGTCAGGTAATTAGAGCAACACACCCAAAGACACATCCTTGAAGTGGATGACACTCGCTGTGTGGTCCCAGTCTCCCCATTTAAGCCCACAGCTCACTCAACTCTGGGTAGGAGCCAGCCATGGGCCGAAAAACCCACCTCCGCTAGAATTCGAACCCGCATCCTCCCAGCCATCAGTCTGCGACGCTGACCACTTTGCCACGGCGGCTGGTTTTATTTTTGTACTCTTTGGTACAGGGGTATTAGGATCAAAACACAATTTTTCAGAATATGTACTGTCCAATCTGTGCCCAACCCAGTGACAGAATACTGTACCTGTTAGCCGCTTCTGCATTTGAAACTGATGTTAGTGTGTGTGAATGAGTGGTGTAAAGTAGGGCTCCACAAAACACCTTAAATGGTGTCTTTGTTTTATTTTATGCTAAAATGATTTACATATGTGTTTATTTTTTTCAAACTCTACGATTTTTTTATCAGAGGAGATTGGTGGGTAAAAAGAATTCTGAATTCAGATTTGACATCTATTTTTTCGTCATTGTCTTGTTCAGTTCAGTCTGTGCAACAAACACACATCCAATTTTATCAACTGAATCAGGGTGTGGTGAGATGTGAAATTGTTGTTAACAGTCTGTAGCACAAGAAGAAGTTGGTAAAATGTTTTTCTCTGTTCTTCAAGTTCGTTTTTTAAATTTTTGAAAAGATAGATAAATACACAAATATGCAGCATATGAAGGGTTTTGCTTTCAAGACTCCACACAAATGGCAGTGATTTGGTGCGAGAGAGGGCATGAGCAGACCCGAGATTCCCAAAATTAGCAACTGTGCTATAATTTTACACTCTCATTCTAATTATTAAACTTCGCTGGCTGTCGCTTTTGACTACACACGGAAGCTCATGTGGGTCGTCCACGACCCATACTGCAGTCGCTTTTGACTACACACGGAAGCTCATGTCGGTCATCCACGACCCATACCTTTAAAGAGACAAAAACCTGTATATTCCTCCAAAGCTTGTGTGGGTCATGCACGACCCATACTTTGTAAAGAGACAAAAACCTGTATATTCCTCCAAAGCTTATAACAAAATATAGAAAAGGGAAACATATCGTAACAACTGATTACACACATGCGCTCGCACACGCACGCACAGACTCACACAAACACATAAACTCAGAAGAAACACATGCTCACGCATTCACATACACGCACTCACACACACGCACACACAACTGATCACACACACAAACGCATAACACCACATGCACATACATACAAACCCTACTTATGTACACACAGATAGAGAGAGACTGAGACAGCGAGACAGAGAGATGACTCATAGCATCCTATACACGCACAAAGATATTCAGTCACACAGGTACATTCTGTTAGAGAAAGGGATGGAAGGGGGTTATAGTTGAAGACAGGCGAAAGGGACGGGGCGGGGAGGGGGCGTAGTGGGGTAGTGAGGCTATTGAAAGTAAAACTTTATTTTCCTTCACTAATTGCAAATTGAACGTTCTGAAATCACTATTAAAAAGGTATGGGTCGTGTATGACCCACACGAGCTTTGGAGGGGTGACCACGTTCTTTCCTCTTTAAAAAAAACCTGGGTCATACACGACCCACACAACTTGCAGCGTCCGTGTGTTGTTAAAACGCCACTTTTAATTACTTATTAACTAATTTTTTTTTTCAATTGTTGGCAAAAGTTGGCCTTTTAGGTGTAGAAAACATTTCTGAAATGTCGTAGAAAAATATTAAGAATTGGCCAAGATATTTGCGTTTTTGTACCCTTCTGGGTCGTGTACGACCCACATGATAGCCAGCGAAGGTTAAGCTCTAACAGCTACATGTTTACTTAATTAATAAATTCATTGTTCTTGGTTCTTGCATTTTGTGTGTGGATATGTGTATACTTACTTGTCCAGTATATTTCATATTGCAATATATATGGGGGGTCTTTTTTCTGTTTCATTGGACAAGGCACTTTCCGATTATTGTCTAATTATTGCCACAACAATATCCCTTCCTTTTTCACAATCTTGGATATCATTCTTAATTTGCCTGAGAGAGTTTACAAGTCCGATTATAGGGTACCTTATTGTTTTCTTCATATTTTTTAATGTCTTATGTGTATATCGTTTACATGCAGTGTATGACCGTTATCTCCGTCATATAGGCAGTCATACTCAGAGCAGGTTTGTACATCTTTTGACCTGGGAGATCAGAAAAATCTCCGCCCATTACCCACCAGGCGCTGTGACCAGGATTCGAGCCTGGGACCTTCAGATTGAAAGTCAAATGCTTTAACCACTCTGCCGTTGAGCCTGTCGAAATTGACAGTGAAACTAGTTTGTAGCATCTGAACTATACACGTACCACCATATTCATTCTTTACTATCAATATTGACCAACATTTCATTTTTCAACATAATGAAAAATTGACAGCCTGTGATTAGGTTTATACTATTATAGCAAAGGTGGTGGGGTTTTTTGTTGTTGTTTTTTTTAAGTTACTTTTTAATGTGGCCTCAGTGATTGCAAGTATTTATGAATTATACTCTGTATTTCTTGTGCCTATCCATTTTGCAGTATTCTTGACTTGATGTTTTTTTTAGTCTGAGTCATAGCAAATATAACTTGATGTTCATATGACATTATGTTCATTGTGTGCAAAAACTCGTTCTTTATTTTACATTTGTCTTTCATTTATGTTTCTCATTTGGAAACAGATCTGACAAATATCCATTGTATTGTTTCTTCTCAATCACAAATCAAATCAAATTATGAATGGTTTGTTTACCATGATGTCTTTACTGTGTTACAAAACATGAAGTAATAAAATAACAAATCTTGAACTTGTTACAGTGCATTTGTTGTTGCAAGATGGGTGCTTTGGTCATTGTATGTTGCACTAACAGTAACATATGTCATGCTGTTTTCACTTTCTCCTCTCCCTTGAATTCTTGATCATCAAATAATATTGTGCTATGTGTTTAATATTTTAAGTCAACAAGCCAGACTCAGTCACTTGACAGATGAAGTTTGTTGAACATTATCTACTGAAATTATGTACAAGAAGGTATAGACACAGGCATCAGTTTCGTCGTTTGTTCAAACCCTTATGTTAGAAACAGCAATTTGTTCAGTGCTGCCACTGTTCAGAAGCTTTAATTCATCAATTTTGCATTTAGCACATCACAAGTTATTACAGCTGATATCCGCATTGAAGAAAACCTGCATCTGTTTAAATACGCGGGAAAGCTAAAAGATGTCAAAGTGAAACTCCACATTGATGAGAATGTCCAACCCACTGCACAACCTCACTGAAGGATCCCATACCATATGTGGAAGAAGGTGGAGAAAGAACTGCAAAGGCGTGAAAACCTCGACATCACAGTATTCTAAAAGTTGATGGACCAACTCCCTGGGTGTCGTCCATTGTTGCAGTTCCCAATCTTATGAAACCAGATGAGATAAGAATCTGTGTTGACATGAGACTTCTTCTTCCGGTGATGTCCAGCTGCCAACCTTGGCAATTACTGACATTTGGAGAAGCTGCGCACCGCATTGGTATCAGACGAAGAGAGAGAGAACGAACGAACGAATCTTTATTGTTTTTAGATACGCTGATCCCAAAACAAGGGTGAGCAAAGCCCATGGCGTAAAACATCGTTAAATGTGAAACGGAATCAGAAATATATAATTATGAAACGCAGAGAAAATTCCGTTAATCATAAACACTTAATTTTTACACTTCGCTAGGTTTATGGGATATCATATTCGTAGGCACTCACAGACACAAGCACTCACGCACACACACAACCCCCCACCTCCCACCCCCGAACACACACATACACACAGAGTACTTATCCATGTAACCGCATGGCTCAGTCAAGTCCTCCATGGTCTTAATCGCTATCGCACTGGTCATATATGTAAGTTGTGTACATATATTCGTGTATATGTTAGGCCATAGCCAACAATAACTTATGGTTTTATTCCCTTGAGTGGCTATCTCTGCAAATCTACACGGACTTTTAAAGCTTCAGATATAAACCTGGCCAATTCGAGTTCGTGTTCTGATGAGAATAATGTTGCAATACTGGTCACATTCGAGTGTGTGAACAAATGGGATGAATTTCTCTCTTAGGTTTTTATACTTCGTACACACTAAGATAAAATGCGCCTCATCTTCTATTTTGTTATCACAAAAAGAACAGTTCTTCATCTGAGAATTTGCAGCATATCGATATTTATTACAATTAAGATCAATTACGCCACATCTAAATCTTACAAGACAGTCCCGCAGTCTTTTGTTTTTGATTTGAAAGAGGTATGGCTCAAGCTGCACATTTTGCTTAAATATTCTGTAGGTGGAAAATCTGTTGCTCTCCAACAGTTTGTTGTGCCAGTCTTGGTGTGAACAGTCTATCAGTAGCTGTTTCAGCTCATTTTAAAAAAAAGGATGTCTTATTACCCCCCCCCCCCCCCCCCCCCCATGCTGTAGCCAAACAAATCAAAATCCGTGCAAAAAGAAACATCGCCTGATCTCACTAGCCCATGTTTGTATGCCCTTCTCATCAAGTTGTTTAACTGTCTCATACGCAGCTCTGGGTATTCAACTTCCATTTCTAATAACCGAAACCAGTATTTAATAGCTTTAATTACTGTAGCAACATACAATGGGTATCTTCCTAACTCTCCATAGATCATGATGTTTGGCGTTTTTGCATGCGTACATATGTACCTTTTCTATTTCCTTTAGACGGACAGTTCCCCAGATTTCTGCACCATACGTTAAAGCAGGCTGGACTTGCAAATTAAAAAGTTTAAAGAATGTTTTGACATCTGGTTTTCCCAGCCTCCATAACGCTCGAATGATGTCTGTGACTTTTTTCTTTGTTTTGGCTATAGCATTCTGTACAGCCAAGTTTAACCTTCGCTGGCTATCGTGGGTCGTACACGACCCAGAAGGGTAGAAAAACGCAAATATCTCAGCCAGTTCTTAATATTTTTCTACGAAATTCCAGAAATGCTTCCTACATCTAAAAGGCCAACTTTTGCCAACAAATGAAAAACGATCATTAATTAGTTAATGAGTAATTAAAGGTGACGTTTTAACTACACACGGACGCTTGTGTGGGTCGTGTATGACTCATGCTTTTTAAAGAGGAAAAAACGTGGTCACCCCTCCAAAGCTCGTGTCGGTCATGCACGACCCAAACCTTGATTTAGTGATTTCAGAAGGTTTAATTTGCAATTAGTGAAGTTTTACTTTCAGTAGCCTCACTACCCCCCTACTCTCCCGCAACCCCCTCCCCGTCCCGTCCTTTTCGCCTGTCTTCAGCTATAACCCCCTTCCATCCCTTTCTCTAACAGCATGTACCTGTGTGACTGAATATCTTTGATTGTGCGTGTATAGGATGCTATGAGTCATCTCTCTCTCTCTCTCTCTCTCTCTCTCTCTCTCTCTGTCTCGCTGTCTGTCTGTCTGTCTCTCTATCTATCTCTCAGTGTGCATAAGTAGGTTTTGTATGTATGTGCATGTGGTGTTATGCGTTTGTGTGTATGATCAGTTGTGTGTGTGTGTGAGTGTGTGTGTGTGTGTGTATGTGCGTGTGTGTGAATGCGTGAGCATGTGTTTCTTCTGAGTGTATATGTTTGTGTGAGTCTGTGTGTGTCGCGTGTGCGAGCGCATGTGTTTGTAATCAGTTGTTACGATATGTTTTCCTTTTCTATATTCTGTTATAAGCTTTGGAGGAATATACAGGTTTTTGTCTCTTTACAAAGTATGGGTCATGCACGACCCGCACAAGCTTTGGAGGAATATACAGGTTTTTGTCTCTTTAACTCTCTCCATACGAACGGCGAAAGAGATGACGTTAACAGCGTTTCACCCCAATTACCATCATCAAAATATTGCAAGCGGAAGGCTCTTATACTGAAAAGGTGAATGTTGACAAAGAATACCACAGTTCTGACGACGGAAGCTAAAGGTTGAGTCATTCAGACACCCACTGGACATCCAAGGGGTCTCTGTAGAGGAGAAGAGGGGACTGGCCGTACTGAGTGAGTTAAAGTATGGGTCATAGACGACCGGCATGAGCTTCCGTGTGTAGTCAAAAGCGACAGCCAGCGAAGGTTAAATGACAATTTTGTGGTGAGTGTAAATCCAAGGTACGTATACGAATTGACCACTTCGAGTCTTTGTCTTCGCATGTACCATTTTTCATTTGCTGCGAGGTAACCCTCTTTTCTGAAAACCATCACTTTTGTTTTCTTTAAGTTCACTTTAAGGCCTAACTTGTTAGACATGAAGAGCCTGGAGAGAGAGAGAGAGAGACGGGGTGGGGGTTGTGCTAATTTGCAGTAGACAGCTGTATGCAGAGCTGCATCACAGCTGTTAGGCCTTGTCCCACCAGCAAGCTGGAGGCAAGTGGTGCCCCAGGGCACCCTAGTGGTGCGCCATGCCTACAAAGCGCCGTATGAAGTTTGAGGGGAGAAGGGATTGGTGGAGGGGGTGGGGGGTGTAGGGGGCACGGACGAATAGTCTACTGCTTGGACACCCTCCGGAGGAAGATGCCCAGGGTTGGGGACTGGACTGCTGAAAAAGGCCTCACTCCAAACAAGACGGAGCGCGAGTCCAAAAGACTATATTTTGGTTTCATTTTTGGCAAGTAGAGTTTCGCCTGAAACAGTCCAGTCTACGACTGCCAAACAAAGCAATCAAAAGAGCGCATCACGTACTGCCAACGACTGATGACATTCTGATGCAACTAAATGAGTCAAAAGTGTTCAGCACACTAGATTTGAATTCACGACCTCATCAACTTCGATGCCGTAGCTGCAAAGGCCAACCGCACACTGGGTTTCCCTTCGTAGGAACCTGAAGATCGGCCCCACCACCATCAGAGAAAGAGCCTACAAGTCCCTCGTCAGGCGAGATTCGTCCTAAACCGACACCGAAACACCTCAAGTGTCGGAAATATGCTGGAATAACTAAAGTGGCCCAAACTACAACAGCGAAGGAAAACAGCTAGTCTCGCCAGGCTCTACAAAATCCGTCACAACCTGGCCAAAGTCGAGACAAACAACCTCATACTAAAGAACAGAAGAGGGAGAGGCCACAACCAAGCGTACAGAATACCATCATGCCGCACTGACTACCGGAAATTCTCATTCCTGCCACGTACCATCAGAGAGTGGAACTCACTACCAGAAGCTACTGTCACCGCTCCTTCCCTTGAGGCCTTTGTCTCAAGGATGACCCGAATGTCTTCAAAGCCCTGCCCCGCCATCAGCCAAAGTAAGGCAAGCGAGGGACTAGGGCTCTGCCGGTCGGAGCTTGACCCCGGGGGCCGCTTCGGTAGCCGGAAAGGCCTGGTTCTGATGCCTGAAACAGATGATGGCTTCCCCCGCTACCCCCTGGGCCCGCCATCTTTCTACCCCCTCCACCCCATCACCCCCTTTTAGGCAGCCCTAGGAAGGTGGTTTTTGTTGTTGTTGTTTTTGTTTTTTGTTTTTGTTTGGGTTTTTTTCTCCACGCCGCTGCGCTCCTCCCCATTATGTTGTCAGAATGGTCAATGTGATGACCGTGGACACCTACAGGAAGAAGAAGAACTTGAGTTTGATGAAGGATCACTCAACATCACGACATTTTCAATTCATATCGGTCATTGACGATACTTCTTCTTCTTCTTCCATGTACACCCACGGTCAACATTTTGACCATTATTGGCGTTTTAGGGAGTGCGCAGGAAAAAAACAACAACAACAAAAACGGGGGTGGGGGTGGGGGGGTCTAGTGTAGGCCTGACACCTTTGAAGAAAAGGTGTCAAGGTTGGGGGACAGAACGGCGTCTGCTGTATGTGAGTTCTTTGTCTAGCTTGTATATCACAAGAAACTACATATAGACCTGTAACACACATTATTTTCAGTACTTGTTTTGAGCAGAACATTTCAGATACACTCAGTGAGTACAACGCCATTTGTAAAACCAGTAATGTCAGTTCAGTTCAGGAAAAGATAACTATCAACAACAGTTTCGGTTAGCCCTAACAGATCTCCTTTAGATTCCTAAACAGATACAAAGGTCTAAACTTTGGAGTTAATCAGCAGCAGAATTTTTTTTTTTTTTTTTTCCCAGATTCAGATTTCTGAACTACTCTCCGACACACCAGGTTCACTCAACACCAGTGACGATATCATCGCTGAAAAAGGCCTCACACCAAACAAGGCGGAGTGCAAGTCCGAAAAATATTATGGTTTCATTTTTGGCGCAAGTGGAGTTTCGCCTGACCCAAAGAAAATCGAAACAATATAAAAGGCAACAACTCCAGCTAATGTATCAAAGAAATTCGTAGTCTGCTTGCTCTGACAAACTATGTCTCCAGGTTCATTCTGAAATATGCAGACATCACAAATGAAACCACTTTGAGATCTCACACGAAAAAACAAAACAAAACGTGGAATAGAAGTGGACAGAGACTGAGGAAGAGGCAGTTCAAAAATTGAAATCAGTTCAGACAAGCAATACAGCTATGAAGTATTACAACCCTGATTTTGCAACAGAAATAGTAGTAGATGCCAGCCCCCTATATATGGTTCAGGTGCAATTCTTGCCGACAGCGAGACAAAGAAGATATCTCACATGTTGCGTGTGCCGGCCCAGCACTCGCTGAGGTAGAATCACACTACTCACAGACGGAACGAGAACCTCTCGCATTTGTATAGGCTTCTTGTAAACACTTTCACCCTGTACCTGTGCGGCCATCCTTTCAAGGTAATTTCAGATCACAAACAGCTGGAGGGGATTTACAACAATCCAACCTCAAAGATCTCGGCACAGATTTAAAGATGGAACCTCCATTTACAGACCTATGATTTTACTCTTCAATACAAGGCAGGTGACAACAACCCAGCCAACTTTCTCAGTCACCCAGTCAGTCCTGCTGATTGCCAGTTTGCACATTACGTTTATCATTGACCAGACAGTTCCAAAAACAATGAAGATAGAAGAAATCACCAGAGCAACAAGAGATGACCCAACACTGTAAGCAGTGAAGACGGCAGTTAAATTTAGTCAGTGGCAAACACCCACTGACAGTTCTGTTGATATGTCTTTATTTCAGATTTTCGAAACAGTCCGAGATTTACTCTGCATCAGTAAACATGACAACATTCTTCTCTGCGATGATCGAATCGTCAATCCCAAAATTCTTCAGCAGCACTGATACAGTTGACATATAGCCCACGGAGATCATCAATGAATTCTTAAAACAAAAACCCTGCTTTGTGGTATAAAAAGTCAGATCATGTCTTGTGTGCCTCTCCACAACGCCAGATTACCCTTCTGAACCACTGAAGTTGTCTCCGTTACCTTCTAAACCCTGTTCTGAAGTGTCGACTTTACTTGACCACTGCCACCGAGAGACTATCTAACGGTTGTGATATATACCTACCCCAGATTTCCTGAAGTGGATATAATCAAGTCAACAAGAGCAAATACCGTCATCCCACTATGCTATCATCGCTCGACATACAGTACCGTCACCGTCACCGTCACCGATCCCTCAGATTCCGAATCCTTTGGGGCGCCTTCGAAGCTTTGTCAACCACCTTTCTCCAGTCCTCGCGTCTCTCGGCCGCTCTCAGGGTGTCTCTCAGCTCCATGCCTGTCTTTGTCAACCACCTTTCTCCAGTCCTCGCGTCTCTCGGCCGCTCTCAGGGTGTCTCTCAGCTCCATGCCTGTCCACTCTCGAATGTTGTCCTCCCATCTCTTCCTTTGTCTGCCTCTTCTTCTTCCTCCCCTCACTGTGCCTTGTAAGATTGTTTTAGCAAGACCAGAGGAGCGCGTGACATGACCAAACCACTTCAGTTTTCGTTGTCTGGCGAGTGTTTGAAGGTCAGTATAGGGCCCGATTTCATTGCGGATGCGTCTCTTGACGTCTTCATTCGTGATGTGGTCTTTGTATGAGATGCCTAAGAGTCTTCGGAAGCACCTCATTTCTACAGCTCTTATTCTTCTCTCTAAGTCCGCTGTGAGGGTCCATGATTCACATGCATATAAAAAGATTGACATGACCAGAGAGCGCATCAGTCTGATTTTGGAACTGATGGCGATTTTTCTGTTTCTCCAGATGGGTTTGAGCTTGGTCATTGCGGCTGTGGTCTGGGCAGTTCTTGACAGTATTTCTGGTTTTGATCCCTCGTCTGTCACGATAGATCCCAAATATTTGAATCTGTGTTCACAGATTCAAATACAGTACCAGATACTGTCAAATCTGACAATGAACCACCATTCAACATCAGTATATTTGGTGGACAGTTTGCTGCTACTTAGGTTTTCAACGCCGCAATACTACTCCTTTGTGACCCTAAGCCAATGGTCATGTTGAAAGGTTCATGTCTACATTGACAAAGACAATCCAAGCTGCTGATGTAGAAGCTGAAAGAATGGCGTCAAGAACTATTTACATTTTTGATAAATTACCGAGCCACTCTGTCGCGTGCGACAGTGTAGTGTTGAAAAAAAAGAAGGAAATTTTGGTCAACTTGACCCCTCGAATACGTCATGATTTTCGCTGTTTGATGTTTTGGTGTTGTTTTTTTTTGTTTGTTTTGTTTTGTTTTTTTCTTGTTCCCTTTCTTTCTTTCTTTATTTCTATGCGTGCGTGCACATGTGCGTGTGTATGCGCGCATGAGTGTGTGCTCCTTCCCTCCCTCTAGTCAGCTCAGGTTGATGTTTTCTTTTTCTCGTGCATGCATATCTGCCGGTTGTTTAGCTCAACTACAAGTTTGATAAAGACAACTCATACGGAATCTACCTCGACGGGTCGGATCAACTGGGGAAGAACAGTGTGTTTTGCGGGCTTCGCGCCGACGGCAAAGAGTTTCACTTCAACTTGACTCTAAACACGGACCTGTTGTCCGACGACTTTGTGGTGGAGTACTGGGGCGGAAATGGAAGCTTGCATCGCAGCAAGGAATTGTGGGACTGGGATTATTCCGGAAGAAGCAAGGGGCCAACGGTCGCCAACGCCGCACTAGTAACTGTGTGGGGCTGTTCCTGCTCCATTCGTTTTGGAGTGAGGAGGTTTTTGCCGATTCGGTTCGGGTTTGGGGCCTCCAGTGCCACTACGTTTCCTGGGTCCGTGTCCGACCAGTAGGTCTGGAACTACGTTCTAGTTCCAGGGATTTAATCTCCTGTATTATTTTTTTTTCACGAGCTCTTGAGGTGAGTCAGGTTGGAAGAGTGAAGAATGCTAGTTTTGTTGTTGTTTTTCTATTGACAGGGAGCGGCCGTTGATATATATTTCAGGTTTTTGGTGTTGTTGTTATTGCTGCATTTGAGATACATACTTTAATTTCAGTGCAGTATGGCCCTGCCAATCCTTGTGGATTCAGATTTATGTATATCTGTGTGCACACATTCTGTTATTGTTTTTGTTTTGTTTTTTACAGTTGTATTAAGGCATTCAGCTGTACGTGCGAGTGTGTGCGAAACCCCTCTGTGTGTCTGCTTTAGCACATGCATTGTTTTTTGTTGTTGGTTTTTTTTGCTTGACTCTTGACTCGAGTCTCTTTACAGCTCCGAAGAGTGGTCCGACGAATCCTGTATGTTCCCTGGGTGTTAAGGTCGTCTTGGACTCACGCAATCCCCCTTCCCCAGCCTCCGCCGTTGTCCTGGGCACCCACAGCCTTCCCTGCACCTGTGAATTCCCTGAGACTGTCACAGGGGTGTCCCCGACGTACACGACGATCACCGCTTTACACGCCCTGTCTACAGAAGGACTAGGACTCTCAGTGGTCGCCGGCATCGTGGGTTGTCTGTGGCAAGGACCTTTGTGTTCAGAACTAATGCGAGCCGTACATGGATGGTAGAGGATGTGTGTGTATGTGTGAGAGCAGTGCACAAGAGGGGTGAGTGTACGTGTTCGAGCGAATGTGATTTACTCATTTATTTTTCCCTCATTCCCACTTATGATGTGGTGATTTGTATTAGCGGGTTAGTAAGTTTGGGGAGTGGAGGGGGGATTAAGGGAAATAGTTAGGCCTCACTGCTGTTTTGGTAGTCAGTATATCTGTGTGAGTGAGTGAATAAAGTTTGGTATTGTGTATAAATTCTTGGTGTTGGCTGCATTTAATTGAGCGTGCGAGGATCCGGAGACCCATTTTTCTTAAATTTTCTTTTATTAGATTGCGCGGGGCCTGTCGGGTTGTAGGTGGGTCCTCAACCTCGACCGGTCACGTGACACACTCCACACAGCAATACTGGTGTGAGCCCAGCAGAAGCTTTGCACTGCAGAAAAATGAAGATCAGATTTCCTGCCAGTCGAAACAGCAGATCCTGGAAAATTATCACAGCTACTTAATGATGATATCCGTCATCATGATAACCTCAGGAAACAAAAAGTGAAAGTATATGCTGATGAGAGACGCCATACAACAGACTCAAACATTCAGACTGGAGACACTGTTCTTGCCCGTCAGAAGAAAGAAAACAAACTGACACATTATTACAATCCAACACCTCTTAAAGTAACAGCAAAGAAGGGATCTATGCTGCCAGCTGGACAAGGTGAAAAACAAATCATACGAAACTCATCGTTCTTCAAAAAAGTCAGAAAGCCTCAAGTCCCTCCAAGCAATGCCGAGGCATACAGTCCAGTTACAACTACCAATGATCGTACTGATCCAGAGGGATCCCCAGATGAAGCATCTGAGCCCGACACCAGGAAGTCGGAGGCGATACGACGCTCGAAAAGACTATGTTGTGAAATGAACAGCACTAAAGAAGATGTAGAAGATGATGCACTAGGCAGTGATCATTTACCATTTATTCTTAAACTAATTCATAACAATTTTAAATCTAACGAAGTAATGGTGCAATACCAAAGTTCCACTACGAACAGGCTGATTGGGGAAAATATCAATCCTTTCTTTCAAGCCAAAACTTAGATAAAAGTAAGGATTTAGACGTTGATATCTTTTATGAAAAATGTACTGAAACAGTCATTGAAACAACTGAATTATCGATTCTAAAAAGAACACCCGCCAGAAAAGGAAAGCAAAATGGTAATATTTGGTGGAATCAAGCGTGTGCAGAGACTGTTGAACTTAAAAAGAAGACTTTTAAACAATGAATAAAGGATAGTAAGGAATTAAAAAATGATAAGAACACGGAGAATGACAAGCAAAGATTAAAGGACAGAGTGGAGCAATCCCATGAAGAAATGAGGAAAGCCAAAAATCATCGCAACAGAGTTGTTGCTGAAGCCAAAAGACAATATTGGTCTAATTATTGTATTAAAGAAGTTTCAGATTACAAAGATACAAAGAAAGTATGGAATAAAATTAAGGATATGAAAAATGGGTAATCTTTTCAAGAATATCCTATTTAAGTTAAGGGGAAATGTTTCCCTACCTCTTTAGAAAAAGCGGAAACTTTTACAGATGTGTGTGTGTAACAGCTTGCTATCAGAATCAATAGTGAATCAAATGAACAATATAAGGAACCAGCTCCTATAATGACATATTCATAAATGCTCCACTCACTTCTAAAGAAGTTGAAGATGCAATTGCGTCATTTGGAAATATAAAAAAAAGAGTTGTTGTAGGCTATGATGGTATCTCGTACACCATGATCAGTCATCTTCTTAAAGAATGGTGCAAGCTTCTTCATACACTTTTTGCGAAATGTTTGGAAACAGGTAAAACATCTTGTATATGAAAAAAAAGAGCTATAATTACTCCCATACTTAATTCAGCTTAACCACGATCAGACCCACCGAGTTATAGTCCTATATCTTTAACATCGCACGTCGGAAAAATCAGTCCTGGAGAAAATTATATTGATGAGACTAACTTATTATTGTGATAAAAATATAATTGTTCCAATTGCACAGTCCAGATTCAGAAAGGGCAGATCTACTTTAGATCTCTGATCTAGTAAAACTAACAACACACATAAAACAACAGTTTTCACAGAGAAAGAGTGTTTTGGCCACGTTCTTTGATGTACAAAAAGCTTATGACCGCATTTGGCATGCCAGATTACTGTTTAAGCTACAGAACATTGGGTTAAGCGGCAAGGTATATAAAATCTCTTTTGACAGAAAGAAGCATCATCACTAAAGTTGGGCAATCACTGTCGTCTTCAAGATCAATTAACATGGGTATTCCGCAAGGATCTATAATTTCCCCACTTTTGTTCGACATAATGTTATATGATTTGCCAAAATATTTGTCTAAGTCTATAAATCTCGCCAAATACGCTGGTGATGTAGCAGTTTGGTTGAACGTAACTTTGCGAAAGAAAACGGGTTTGCTGATGTTCTTGAAAGAAGCGAACATTTTTAATCAGATTTGAAGGTTTTAAACTGTGGAAGTTTTTTTTTGTTTTTTTTTAAATAAAACTTTGAGTGGAAAGCTTAAAGTGGTGACTTGTTTTTATTGTTTGTTTTTTACCCTTGTAGTAGGTATTAACGTAGCGATAGCCTTGAGATGGCCTTAGTGGTCGGCGAGGCTCTAAGCACCATAATTTCATTTCATTTCAATCAGAACATGGCAAATTAAACATTTTTATGAGAAATAATGGATTACAGTTACCAACAGTAATTAGACAAATATTTTGGCAAAAAAAAAAAAAAAAAAAAAAGCAATGAAAAGCTTAAATTTTCTTAAAATCGTCAGTAAACAGCCTTGGAGTCAAGATTCAAAAACACTTACTCATCTTGCTACTGCACTGGTAAGATCTAGATTGACGAATGGACTGGAGGTATTGTTCTCTGCTCCGAATGCTTTCCTTAGAAAAAATTGCCAAACCTTGATAGCAAAGCCATAAAGTTGGCCCTAGGTGTTCCGTTTCATACGAACACATTACAGTCGTATAGAGCTGCAGGAATAATACCCCTTAATGAATTAAGAATTCTAGCATCGGCAAAGTATTAATTAGAGCAAATGATACAGAAAATTCTGTCAAAACTGAGATTAATATGTGACAGAGTACGTGGCAAGGGCTGCGATTTATAGCAAGAGATATTTAAAGAATTAAAACATCCTTGCTCAAGTGTCAAGTTGTAACAAGGTACACTTGGGTGGTAAAGGACTTTAATTTTTTGTTTGGATTCAATTTGGATAAAAGAAATTAAACATTAAAAGGGATAATTTTGATCTATGTTGTGATGGATCAATATCCTGTTGGATCAATATTTTGATCAGAATCCTGTCGGCGACGCCACTTTTGTAGCCGAGTGGTATTATAGAAGGGGACGGTACAAAAGAATTACTAATGATTTACTGTATTAAAGGATAGAAAAGAATCCCCGCGCATGCCAGGAACATATAGCAGGCCAGGAACATAAGGATTTTCTATTGTGTTATTTACAATATTTATGAGAAGATAAAAGAGAAGAAGATAAGAAAACAGTGGAGTGATATGGCGATGACGTTAGCCGTTGCTGGAACACACACACACACACACACACACTGCTTGCAACACAGAAAAAGAGAGAGAGAGAGAGCAGGCTCAAGCCAGTGACTGGCCAGGTGGAAAAGTGACCAGTGATCACCGGCTGTGGCTATTTATGCAAGTTTAGCGAACTGTAAAGGCACTCGTGTGGCCCGTGAAGCGAATCGGCTCAAATCCCCCTAAATTTAATTAGCATTGTGTTTGTTTCAAGGCGTTCGGTGATAGATTTCTCAATGATTCCTAAACCGATTTACGTGGGATAGGTTGCAAAAGAAAGAGCTCAACACCTACTTCCTAATGAGTATAAAATGGAGTGTTGATTATTTAAGATGAATTTATAATCTTGATTTAAGTCACCTGGAAAGGGTCAGTTTTAGCGAGCTTGTCGCTGAAAATTACAAACTGCATTAAATCAGTTTAATGTAGGCAAACACAAATGGAATAGATTTAAAGATGGAATTGCCACGATTCTGCCAGTATATAATACTTGCAGTTTACTGATCCAGCAAAGAGATATCTAATTAAATAGGGTCTAGCAGAAACACAAGTTTCAGCTCACCCTATGGCGTACAGTGAGACTAGTTGAAGCTTAGTGTCAGTTGAAATCTTTACACTGATGAACGATTAAACTGAAATCAAGTATGCTTCTGATTTAAGTGTGTGTGTAAGCACAACAAATATAATATTGCAGCGAACGATACAGATACTTGATTTAATAGATGTTTAGAGAATAGGTTTAGAATGGGGTTTGCATTCAAACCGGGAATGGCGTCACACATTTTGAGTGTCATTGAAGACAGGCGTGTTAGTTGCGGAAAAGGCGTCTGCTATAGCTCAGCTTTCACCTTGTGCTGTGAGTTGAACTACGGTTAGTAGCCAGTCGTATTGAGCACTTGGCTACATCTCCCACCATCTTTTGAAGTCCATCGTCCACGATGGTTAATCAAAAGTAATTCTTGTGAGTGGACATAGCTGAGCATCAAACAAGAATTATTGATAGGTAAAGGGAGATAATTTAGCTGATAAGAGATAGAGTGAAATTTGGAGTGACCGCAACATTCCTAGGAATAGTACCCTACTTCAAAATTGAAAGTGCCATTAGCCAGGTTAAGTTATGGATTTGAACTTAGTCCTATGTATCCAAGGTTAACTTTGAACAATTCGATATAGAGAAGGGGTCCCAATTAGGTAAATACACTATGAAGTTGGAAAGCATTCTTATTTGTCAGTGTCAGTGTCAGATGCTTTGTTGCTCTGGTGGTGTAGTGGGACAGGTTCAGTAGGCGTGACTGCAGGTGGTGGATGTTGGTGGTGCCTCTGCTGCGTGGGGCTGACTACTGGTGGGGACACCTGTGGGGCCACAGCGTCAGGTGTGGTACTATGGCACTTCCGTCTGCGTAGGCGTCTCCTGCGTCACTGGTTTGGAACTGGAGCCACTGGCGGCAGTCCGGGTTGCCCAGTGTGTGTGTGGCAACACACTGTTTGTAAACTGGGACTGCAGGCTGGTGGTCAGCCTTCTTATGCCTGGCCTTCTTCTGGTAGCGCCGCTTGTGGCGACACTGGTCCTCGGTGTGACCAGACCTCTCACACCAGACACAGCGTGGAGGGTGTGGGGCACGGTCATCAGCACAGCGGCGAGGATAAAGTGCTGGTCCTGCAGCACGTACTTGGCGCATTGAAAAAGAACCCATGGCAACGAGAATGTTGTCCTCTCAGTCTGGCAAAAATCATGTAAAAAGGAATCCACTCTGATAGTTACACAAATACATAAGCACGCACTCCAGGCCTGACAAGTGCGTTGGGTAATGCTGCTGTCAGGCATCTGCAGATGCGGTGTAGCGTATACGGATTTGTCCGAACGCAGTGACGCCTCCTAGATAAACTGAAACTGAAACGGATAGTTGTTGGCTTTGTCATGTCTTATCAAGAAAAAATGATAAGAATACATGATGTAACATGACGATGATGATAATAATATTGATAAGTACACATGGTGTGGCATGATGATGATAATCCGCATGCGCAACAGTGTTGCAGCCTTAGACTCAGGCTATGGGTTGTGTCGGTGCTAGAATCAGGGTACACACTGCCTTGGGCTGAGGACCGCCCTCCTCTAAGACCCACTCCTCCTCCTCCTCCTTATATGTGCCCTGCTCAGAGGACGAGACCTATCCCAGTTGGTAGTATTCAAAGCACCTAACTAGGCAATCATCTTCCCGGGCCGATGTATCAGACAAAGGTCAGAGCGAGAGACAGGGCACCTCTTGGTGCTGGTTCCTAGCTAGAAACTCCGGAAAGAAAAGGAGTGTGATGGAACCGACTCTGTAGAATGCCATGTCCTGAGGCAATCAGTCCACTAAGACCATGTATCTCACTCACTTTATCGGCCTGTGGCCAGCAAAAGGAGAAAAGCAGTCGAAGGTAAGTCAAAAGGAATGGTGGTCAAAGGCTCAAATGGTTCCTATCAATGAAATCTGGCACAAGAAACAAGTCCTACATGGGAACTCTCCTTGACTTTCTTGATTCCTTGAAGTGAAGTGCCCATATAGACCTCTCTGAGAAGAAAATCTTTTCCGTCTTAAAAAAACAACAACAAATAAATAAATTCAAGATGTTCGAGCATGCAGACAAATCCATATATTCTGGACTACATCTACCTTATGATAGGCTAAATAAATAAATTGAAAAAAAAAAGACAGCAGGTGATGACCTTCGCAAAAACCCAATTTGCTGATTCAGGCCTTGAGAGCCTATTCCAGGTTTGTGTAAATCATTAACACTTATGAAAATGAAAGAAAACAATAAGCCAAAAGAAACAAATAATACAAAGAAATATAGTGATGAGAAAGATTCCTAGAAAGGAATGAAATGAAAAAAATTAATTAAAAAAAGGGCCATGTTCAACAAACCCGACGGGCGTACCCACACATGCGAACACACCGACACAAGCGGGCAAATAAAATAAATAATCACACAAACGTGTGTATTGTGCGTGCTTCTTCGGAGCTAGCACACACAACTAGCTTAACACATTCGGAAGACCACTAACACGTAGCAAGACTGACTGTCTTTTTGTTATCATGTGTATTCGCCATCTTTTCTAACCGAACCCGTCCAAACCGAACCGAATCGGAACCAACCAAGTTGGAATACAATACATCTCCTTTTTTTTTTTTTTTTTCAATGGACATTCTTTCATAACCGAAGTTAATCGAAACGAAGCCGAATATTGCGAAAGAATTGTTTGTTCTTCACTGTTCAATCAGTCTTTGGGTCGGCTTCCTCGGTCTTGATGATCGTCTCGGCTCGGATGTCTGGGCTGCAGCTGGTTCTGGCTCCAGGCTCCCAGTCGTTGGCAGGCGTGCCAGCGTCCTCTGGGCTGCAGGCGTCTTCTCGTCTGCAGGCGTCTTCGGGGCTGCCGGAGTCTTCGGGGCTGCCGACGTCTTCAGGTCAGCAGGCGTCTTCGTGGCAGCAGACATCTTCGGGTCAGCAGGCGTCATCTCGGCTGCATCGGAGAATGCACCCAAGTTGGGAGGTGCACAGGAGGTGGAAGAGGCACCTTCTGTAGTGGGCACGGATGGGTACAGTTTCCGTGTCATCTGCCGGTTTCGCCTCAGGAGGCCACCATCGGAGGTCTGGATGATGAGGCTTCTAGGAGCCTCGTGGAGTCTGATCACAGTGCCTCCTTTCCTCTGGTCAGGAATCCAAACAGCATCACCGGGTGTCAGATCTTCTGGTTCGACTACCCGATGCCGTCTGTCATAGTTAGTTGCCATGTCCTCACGATACTGCTTCTCCCTCCTCTTCAGGATGTAGTTGTCAGGGGTCTGGGGTAGGAGGGTATCGGGGTGACATGGGACACGGGTTTTGAGTCTGCGTCCCATACTCAGTTGGGCAGGGGAAAAACCATTGGCCAAGGGTGTGTTGCGGTACATGAGTAGCCCAAGGTACTCATCACCACACTTCTTGATGAGATTCTTGATGGTCTGAACGGCACGCTCAATCTCACCATTGGCTTGGGGGTAGTGAGGGGAAGAGGTCACATGTTCAAACCCCCAGGATTGGGCAAACCTTGCGAATTCCTCGCTGCTGAACTGGGGCCCGTTATCTGTGACAAGGGTGTCTGGGATGCCATGGCGACTGAAGACCTTCTTCATGCGGGATACAGTCTCTGCAGTCGTCACTTTGTTGGACACAAGTGTAATCTCCACGTCTCTGGAGTAGTAGTCAATGGCAAGGAGGAAGAGTTTACCATTATGCTGAAAAAAGTCAGCTGCGATCCTGGACCAGGGCCGCTCCGGAAACTGCGTCCCCTTCATTGGTTCCACTCTGGCCTTTCTGTTCTTGGCGCACTCAGGGCAGGTTTTCACCATGAGGTCAATGTCTTGAGAAAGGCCAGGCCACCACACACAGTTTGCTGCGTTCTCCTTCGTCTTGTTGACTCCTTGATGTCCATCATGGAGATGACGTAGAACGTCTTGTCGGAGAGATGCGGGAATCACCAGTCTTTTGCCTCGCAGTAAGAGGCCGTCATGAACAGAGAGGTTGCCCTGTTCGTTCAGGTAGGTCTTGACTGGACGATTCAGAGTGTTCTTGTTGGGCCACCCATTCTGCACATGATGCATGACTACCCGAAGTGTGTCGTCTTTCTGGAGCTCTGACCTGATCTCATCCAGCCTCCTGTCTGAAGCTGGCAGGGTTAGTAGGACAGCATTGACGTATGCCTCCGCCTGGTAGGTCAGATCGATGTCCGCCGTCTCGGTCGTTGACAACGGTGCTCGGGAGAGCGCATCAGCAGTGTACAGATGTTTGCCCGGAACATGGATGATGTTGAAGGTATACCTCATCAGCCTCATCCTGAAGTGCTGGATGCGAACAGGGAGTTCATCAATCAGTTTTGACGAAAAGAGGGGGATGAGAGGTTTGTGGTCTGTCTCCACACGGAATGTCATGCCGATGAGTAGGTGGGACCAGTGTTCAAGGCTCCAGGTGATGGCTAGTGCTTCCTTCTCGATTTGGGCGTACCGCCTCTCGGTCTCCGTCAGTGATCGACTTGCATAGGCGACAGGATGAAGCACCCCATTGCCTTGGCGTTGCAGGAGTACCGCCCCAAGTCCGAAGCTACTGGAATCAGCAGAAACAACGGTCTCACGATCTGGGTTGTACAGCGCAAGTGTCTCTGGTGATGCTAGGTCTTTCTTGAGAGAGTCGAAGGCAGACTGCTGATCCTGTCCCCAGGTCCATGTAACATCCTTGTGTAAGAGCTCTCTCAGAGGCTTCGACTTCTCAGCCAGATTGGGCACGAACTTCATAAGTTGGTTCACCATACCCAGGAATCTTCTGACATCTGACACATTCTGTGGTTCCTGCATGTCCACAATAGCCTTCACCTTTGTGGGATCCTTCCTCACGCCCTCTGCATCGATCACCTGGCCTAGGTATTCGAGCGTTGTTTTGCCAAACTCGAATTTGTCAGAGTTCAGCGTGAGGCCGGCCTGTAACAGCCTGTCAAGGACGTTCTTGAGCTTGAGGTCATGGTCCGCCTTATCCTTGCCAAAGACAAGAATGTCATCCATATGGCACAGCACTCCATCCAGGCCCTGGAGGATGTTGTCCATCATCTTCTGGAAGTATTCGGGCGCCGATGATATGCCGTACGGTAAACGCTTGAACTTGTAGCGTCCAAATGGCGTTATGAACGTTGTAAGCTTGGAGCTTTCTTCATTCAGCTGGATCTGGTGGAACCCGGAGTTGGCGTCAAGCTTTGAGAAGACTTTGCCCTCGGAGATCTTGCTCAGCGTCTCCTCTACTGATGGCATGGCGTACACTTCTCTCTTCACACTCTGGTTCAGTTTTGTCAGATCCACGCAGATTCTGACGTCACCATTAGCCTTCGGCACCACAACAATGGGACTGGACCAGTCAGTAGGCATACTAACTGGTTCGATGACACCATTATCAGTCATTTTGTTCAGCTCTACCTCCACCTTCTTGAGCAACGGAACTGGGATACGTCTGGGTACGGACTGAGAGAAGGGCTTAGCATTGTCCTCCACCTCAATGTTCTGCTCACCCTCCAGTTTGCCTAAGCCAGTGAACAGCTTGGGGTAACGTCGCTTTATGTCCTCGGAAGATGTGAAGTTGATCTGATCTTGTGTCTTGGGAGATTGCTGATTGGCTTTCAGCGTTCGAATGGCACGTACTGAGAATGCACCGGGAATGTCGTGAATCAATCCGAGCTTCTGAATGGCAGGCATACCCAACAGCAGTTTGGAGCTTTTGACGACATACACCTTCTCTTGAATGCTTGTTCGGCCGTGGTGGAGCCTGATGTAAGCAAAGCCTTTGACACTGAGACGCTGGTCACCAGGTCCAAGAAGAGTGCGGTCAGCTTGGTGTAGAGTCCCAAAGGCTGGCTTGTAGATGTGGTCCGGCATCACAGAAACTTCAGCTCCAGTGTCGATACACCAGGTAAGCTCTTGCGATCCAACCTTGAGTTTGATGTGCCACCCCAGGCTGGTCGATGGCACTGACTTGTCGTTCACGCCTCCAATAAAATGGCTGTCTTCCCCTGCTTGGTCAGCTGGGTCTTGAGAAACTTCACGAACTGATGCTGCACTTCTGCACACAGTGGCAAAATGGCCCATCTTGCTACACTTCTTGCAGCGGCTCTTGGCTGCAGGACAGTTCTTCTTTCCAGCAGGATGTCTTCTATTGCAGTAGCCACAATTGCCACTGGCCATAGAATCACCTGAAGGCAGGCTGCTTCTCTGGTTCTGATATTTGGGGTCTCGTCTTTCTCCCCCATGTCGCCGGTCGCCGGTTTTGGTGGAAAGTGCCTCAATACTGGCAGTCTTGGATTCAGCAAGCTCTTGCTTTGTCATCTCTCGCACTGAAAGAATCTGGATAGTCTTATCCAATGTTAGTTCTGCCCCTATATCATATAGCTTCAGTTTTGATGAGTCATCTCTGCATGCGAAGACTAGTTTGTCCCTTATCATTTCACTGACATTGTCAAACTTGCATGCTTTTGCTTTTTCTTTGACTGTACGTAGCCACGAGTCAAACGACTGTCCGGGTTCTCGATGTAGAGAGTACCAGAACTGTTGCCGTAACATCAACTGCGGGTCACGTCTGAGAAAGTGTTCGTCGAACTTCCGTATGACGACGTCATAATCCGTCTTGCTTTCTGCCGGTAACTGGTTATCAGCGTCAGCTGGATCTACTCTGGCGTCAAGGAAAACAAAGTTCGAAAAAATCTCGAGCCCGTCGTCACCAATATGGTTTAAGAGCAGTCCTACCTTGACAATGTCTGGCTTTGTTGACGCTCCAGTTGCCTGTAGAAATATCTCGAATTTCTGTCGCCACTTTTGCCAAGCTAAACTGGGATTTCCGCCGCTGACGAGCAGAGCGTCTGGCGTTCTTGCGATATGTGCTTCAGCCATTACTAACTTCTGACACCATGTATTGTGCGTGCTTCTTCGGAGCTAGCACACACAACTAGCTTAACACATTCGGAAGACCACTAACACGTAGCAAGACTGACTGTCTTTTTGTTATCATGTGTATTCGCCATCTTTTCTAACCGAACCCGTCCAAACCGAACCGAATCGGAACCAACCAAGTTGGAATACAATACAACGTGCAGAATCTCTTGTGAAAAATCACTGGAGGAGTAAAACGTGACCCGGACTGTCGGAAAAATCACGGTTTGTACATCAGGAGAAATCACGGTTCTAAACACATGGGTCGGGCTGGGCTTTTACCGAGTCCAGTGAGCTTGAAAAGGGATTTGCCCGTGCAGGTTTTTCTCTGTTCGTCACTACGTTTCTAACGAAACTACAAAAGTCTTATTTCCGCTTTTGTGCTTTCATCATTCAATAACCTGTAGCATCGTGCATGTTAATGCTACTATATTGGAGCAAGATGGGTAGGGTAAACCCTGTTTGACTACCAGCCTTGTTATGGGGTTTTTTTCATTGTGCTGTTAATGAAAAGTATATGATTATCATGCAATGTGTGTAGAGTTTGTTCGTAAAGACTAAAAGAGGATGCTTGAATGTGTAAAGATGAGATGTCAGGGGTGAAGTCACAGTGCATTCGTTGTCCTAGATTTCAACAGACCCAATCTTCTGTCTTATGCTCTCTCTCTCTCTCTCTCTCTCTTTCCCTCCATCTACACCTCTCTGCGGGAGGGTCTTTATGACCGGTTCCCTTTCCACCTAGGCCTACTTTTAGAACGCCGGTGCCAACGTGGCATTCTGGAACCATACCGGCAGGCAGGCAGGACCGCATCTCTTTCCATATACTAGCGCTAGGGAAATAGTCCCTGAAATAAATAAAGTAATCTAGCAGTATTCTATGGGTTTCGGTAACAATTATTTTTGCATATATTTAGTTAAGTCGAAGTTAAAATAAGTCCAGTTGTGCAGCCTAGTGGTGTAAAACTAAAGACGTAGTTTATTGTTCTGGATGGCGTAGTACCACACTGTAGCAGTAGCTAGGTTGTGCACAGATCATGATTTGCGCCACTTTCAGCAGAACTTTGTTGGGATGCAGACGTAACATTTAATCGCTCTCTATTAGATCCATTGTGACTTGTGCCCCTACGAACTCGAAATGTAAAAGTTGTGGCACTCGCTCCTGGCTAGAGCTCATGTTGTAGGTTTTAGTTTCCCTTTCCTTTTTTTTTCCTGTTCTTTTTAATGTTATAGTGTGCCAGCAGTGTCACCCCCCACCACCTGCACTCTGTCCCCCTTCCCTCCCCATCCCTTCGTTCCCCCCCCCCCCTCCCTCCTTCTTATCTCCCTTCCCGCGCCATCCAAAGTCCAGTCTTTGAGGTCGCGCCGACACTGCGCCACCCTCCCTCCTTTCACCCTCCCTCACCCCTACTCCCTAGTCGGCCCTCTTTGGTCAGCGACGCCGCGTCACCCGCCCCAGCTATAGGAATACGTGCAGTTACGTGATGTCTGCCTCAATCTCCGTGCTGAGCGGAACGTCCCGTGTGGCGGCCTGTCTTTCAAGTCGTTCCCCATCTCCCCTTCCACGAACGCAGCCGACGTAGATGGCGGGACTTCGGAACGTAAACTAGGGAAAATTATGCTTATGCGAACTTTGATCAAGCCGGCTGCTAACAGGCCCAGAGTTGTATTGTCCTGTCTCCCCAATCTCTTTGTGACGTAAACCGGTGAACTTGTCATCATAGAATGTGTATAGACAAGTGGGTTGAATTGTAGCGAATGGGATCAATCTGTTGAATTGGACGAATTGAGATCAAGCAGTGAATCAGTCAGTTATTCACATAGCGTCATTAGGACAAGCAAAGATTGGTTATTTCAGTTCAACTAGTTGGGGAGTGAGTGTTGTAGCTTGCATTAGTATACACAGTATGTTGGGGGAAGGGATAAAACCAGTCAGCACAGCCAGTTCTCAGCTGTCTCCCAGAAGAACTGACTGACACAGGGTGACTGACTGATCAGTGATGTGAGGAACAAGGAAATCCCTGTTGGGCTGTGAGTACATGACGTGTAATGGTTTTATGTTATGTTGATAACTTAGTTGTGTTGGGAAACTATGTTTTATGTCAGTGAACAGCCAATTTAAGTTGATCTTGTGGCTTGTGGAAAGAAAAGGGGTTAATGTGTGAAAGCTACCCACTGAGAGAAGGACTGGCCTAAATCTTTTGAGCCCCCCCCCCCTCCCCTTCTATTTTGTTACGGATATCTTGTTCTGTATTCTTGATGTATTACTTACTTGTTTTGTATATAGTAGGTGGTGTTGGTTCAGTGTGGACTGAACAGATCTATGGGCTAACACACTGTCAGTGTGTGTTGAGGGTTTTTCATGTGTGTGTGCACATGGGGGTAACAGCAAGTGTTGTGGAACACATGTTTGATTTGTTGGTAGTTGTGGTAACATGTGTAGGAGTTGTGCTATGTGTCAGTGGTTTACTTTGTTCAGACAAAGTGGGAAGGAACATTGTAATGTGATTAGTGAGTTGGCAAACTATGAGAGCATTGAGGGTCAGTGCTATGTTGTTGCACATTGCTGTTTACCAGAGATATGTTGGAAGTAATAATGTCCTTACATGTACTTGTGTCGGTGGTATACCTTGTGAAGACAATGAGATTTGTTTGGTAATGGTAACACACAGTTTAATTGAATGATGGGTAACATGAGTTGGAACACAGGGTTGTATTGGTCAGTGATATGTTTTGTACACAGTATGGTAATTGGTATGTCACTGCTGGTGGCAGGTAAGCTTGATGAAGCTTGTACCTCACATAGATCTATGTGTGAGAGGAGTGCATACTGGTGGACATGTGATGAAAGGTGCTGAGAGGGTATAGGCCTTTTATGTCAGTGATGTCCAGATATTTGAGATTTTACCTGACCTGGGTTTTGGTTGTGTGTTTGTGTTCCAGGTGTGCTGCTTATAGGTGCTGCTTTAGGTGTAGGATGATCTTTTTACTGTGTGCTGTATTGTAAAAGTAAACACTCTATAAAAACCATTCCATGTGGCCCTGCTATTGATGTGAGGAGAGAGTGAGTGAGTGCATCATTAGTTGATCCTATATCCCCCCTGCATAACTCCCCTCTCTAGGAATAGAATCGAACCACAACACTCTCAAACACCTTTTTTACATTAAAAATAAACTGTTATAAATTTAGGACACGTGTGGACTCTTTTCTTTTGAATGAATCAGATCAACCATTAGTTCCCCGACCCGTAGGCAGCAGCGGTCTACATTTTGGCGCCCAATGTGGGGCAGGTTGATATAGATAATAGAGGGAAACACCAGAATTAGATAGCATTAAAACTGAGCTATAGCCAGGAAATGGCAGACCACCATGTTGAGGACCCAGCACCGCAGCCAACCATGGAGGAGCAACTCCAGGCCTTAAGAGAACAAGTCGCTGCCCTGACCACTGCGCTCCAGACAGAGGCTGCAGCAAGACAGCGGGATGAGCAGGAGAAGGAGGAGGCAAGGCAGCGTGGAGAGGCTGCACTCTGGGCAAGTGAGGTGGCGAGGCAGAAACTGGAGGAAGACGTCCACGAGATGAGGAGGCAGTTGGAGGCCGTGGACCTTCAGAAAGAGCTGACCTCTGGGGCACCGCGCGTGATTGAGGTGCAAGCCCCATTACCCCTTCCTCGCCTACGTGTCTTCACAGGGTTGCCTCCCCGATCCAAAGAGGAGGTAACCTACCCTGAGTGGCGACGTCAGGCAAAGGCTGCAGTGACAGACACTACCATCAAAGAACCGGTGAACTTTCTCAAGCGCAGTCTCCAGGGGGTTGCGGCTTCACAAGTGAAGCACATGACGGGGGTGGCGGAACTTTTCCGGCACTTTGACGAACTGTATGGTGACACAAAATCTGCAGATGAACTGTACCTAGAGCTGCTCCAGAAGAGGCAGGGGAAGCAACAGACCACTGCCGACCTCCTGACGGAGATCTGCGAGCAGCTCGATAGGATGCACGAGGTGTCCCCAATGCCACTCCTAGAATATGAGCAGCGGATGTACACGGTGCTCACCAAGGCGTGTGCATCCACCAGCCTGGTCAGGGAGCTGCGTTCCCGCTTTGGCATACCAGGGACTGCAGCACCTGGATACAAAGACCTGCTGCACTACCTGCGGCGGGTGGAGGAGCAAGACCAACACAGATCACGTGACCGGCAGCCCTCGACTTCAGCAGTGGCAGCCCACCAGGTGGAGACCCCAGCTCAGCGACCAGCCGGAGGGGGAAGGAGGCAGGGGCAGCGCACCTTCCGCTGCCTACAGTGTGGGGAGCTGGGCCACTCACTCAAGCAATGCCCTAACCCCTACAACGAGGAGGCGATACGTCGACTGTTCGGCGAGGATGGGCTCGCAAGATCAGCTCGCCTCCGCAGTCGAGTGGAGGGTTTAAACTAAGGCGGGTGTGCGCTAAGGGGAATGCGGAGACCCGGCAACCTACTCCCCAGCAGCGACAGGAACTACAGGCAGCAGTTTGGCACCTGGAGACGAAGGCAGAGCTCCACCCAGTGAGGCTCCATTGTGGTATGGTGGTGACAGTACCATCACAGGGGACAGTGGAACTCTGGGGGCGCTTGTCGGCGAAGGTGAGCCCGGGGGTCTGTGTTGTACCACGGACCCAGGACTGGCTACCCACAGGGGTCAAGGTGGAAGCTGCAGAACTTGTGGACTGTGGTGGGGAGGCGCAGCAGGTGAGGCTTCAAGTCTCCAATGAAGCAAAGCGAAGTGTAGCATTAAAGGCCAGTCATGTCCTGGCTGAACTGCACTTTGCGGCGGGATCTGCGGCCAGCCCTAAGCTTGAGGCCGTTGTAGGGCGGTGCTGTGAGACACAGGTGGAGGTGGAGGGACATGAAGCCAAAGGACTGATAGACAGTGGGTCCCAGGTGACTGTACTATCAGAATCTTTTTACAGAAGACACTTACACCACTGCACGTTAGAGCAACTGACCCCAGCAATAGGGATCGTAGGGGCTGGGGGTCAGTCAGTGCCGTATCTAGGGGTGATAGCTGTAGACATTAGAATACCAAGGGAAGTAGGGGGTACTACAGAGATAGTTAGCAGTTACGCAGTGGTATGTCCTGACACTAAGATGTCAGAACGCACACCTGTCATTGTAGGGACCAATACACTCCGTAGGTTGTCCTCATCCGCCACTTTCCCTTTTCGTTGCGAAGTCGCTTTCGCTTACCAAGAGGCCACAACTCCAACCACGGGCCGTTTAGGTTCAGTCAAGATGCCAGGAAGGGGGGTGACGATAGGGCCTCATGAGGTGTTGATGGTGACTGGGCGAGTCAGGAGGGTGAGGGTGAACAGGGATGAAGTTTTAGTACAGGAACCAGTAGAAGGTACACTCCCTGAGAGCTTGCAGGTTCTTAGTAGCAAGGTTCACACAGGTAGCTTCCCACGGGTTAAGGTAACTTTAGTAAATCAGTCAAGTGAGCCAGTTAGAGTTAAGGGGGGTAGGATCATAGCTGACCTGTTTACCATCCAGGATCAGTATGCCTTTTCAAGCGTGTTGCAGCAGCTCAGGGAGGCCAGCCCGAAGACCGCAACAACGCCAGAACCACCAGCCACTCCTACAGACCCAGATGCGTTTGTGTTCCGCCTTTGTTTTGGAGACCAGGTTGACCCAGTGTGGAAAGAGAAGTTCACAGCGCAACTTCTCCAGTACCAGGATGTCTTCAACCTAGCTGACTTCTCCAACATGGGTAGGACTGACATAGAGCATGACATAGAACTTACACCAGGCCCAGCAATCAGAGAGAGACCGCGTCCCGTACCACCTCAGGACATGGAGGAGCTGCGTCAACATCTACAGCAGTTACTGGAGGCGAACATCATCAAGCCTTCAACATCACCATTTGCCAGCCCAATTGTCCTTGTACGGAAGAAGAATGGTGCACTCCAGATGTGCTGTGATTACAGGCGCATCAACAGCAGGACAATCTGGGACTCCTATGCTTTGCCAAAAATCGAGGACCTCTTCATGACACTCGGAGGGTCCAAGTTCTTCAGTGGCCTCGATCTCTCCAAGGCATACTACCAAGTCCCACTCACAGAACGCGCCAAGAAGATCTCGGCGTTCACTACACCATTTGGGTTGTATGAGTTTGAGCGACTGAGTTTTGGGATGGTGAACGCCCCCATGACATTCCAACGGCTCATGGAGCAATGCTTCAGGGACATGAACTTGATCGACCTCATCATCTTTTTGGACGACCTCCTTGTTCATGCAAAGACCCTTGAGGAGTTAGGGGAGAAGACGATCAAAGTCCTCCAAAGGCTGCGTGAGTTCAACTTGAAACTGGACCTGGACAAATGTGTCTTTGGAGTGGAGGAAGTCCGTCACCTAGGGTTCTTGATTTCTGGAGAGGGACTGAAACCTGACCCCAAGAAAGTAGAAGCGCTCACAACGTGGCCCACCCCCAAGACCGTGAGGGACGTAAAGGCTTTCATAGGCTTCGCTGGGTATTATCGGCGACACGTCGCCAACTTCTCACAGCTCACGAAACCCTTGAATGACCTGACGACTGGATACATCCCTCGCGGCACCCAGAAGAGAAGCGGCAAGAAGGGCACGCTGACCCTGTCCTCTGACATCAGCCACCTCTGGACGGATGATCACCAGCAGGCGTTCGACACCATCATCAGCAAGCTGACATCGGAGCCCCTGCTCGGGATTGCTGACAAGTCCAAGCCCTTCCAGCTACACTGTGATGCCAGTGGGACAGGACTGGGTGCGGTTCTCTACCAGGAACAAGGAGGGAAGTCGAAGGTCATAGCATACGCTTCAAGGGGACTGAACAAGACGGAGGTAAACTACCCTGCGCATAAGCGTGAGTTTCTTGCGCTGAAGTGGGCGATGACCGACAAGTTCCATGATTATATCATAGGGGCTAAAGTGACAGTGGTCACCGACAACAACCCCCTATGCTACATCCTAAGGAACGCCCGGCTGGACGCCACCAGTCATCGCTGGCTTGCTTCGCTATCCTTGTATGACTTTGAGCTTCGGTACAAGAGAGGCCCAACCCACACGGACGCTGATGGGCTGTCGCGCAGGCCTCAACCGCTGCCAGAGGATGACCCAGAGTACCTGGACTTGCTGCAAAAG
This sequence comes from Babylonia areolata, assembly GCF_041734735.1. NCBI lineage: Eukaryota > Metazoa > Mollusca > Gastropoda > Neogastropoda > Buccinidae > Babylonia > Babylonia areolata. Next base: position 43,855,308 of record NC_134896.1, read on the forward strand.
ACCGAATTCATCAGGGAGAGGGCACGAGACTTTGAGGACACGATCAGTCAAGAAGCTGTCACCGCCATTATATCTGCAAGAACGCTGGTACCCGAGGCTCGGTGTCACTGTCAGACAGTGACCACATATCGAGACCGTCTCATTCCTGCAGCTGAACTTCTCGTGAAGGACCCCAGCCTTATCCCTGATGGAATTCTGGACCCAGCTAAGAAGGGTGAGACAGTAACTCCGCAACAGTGGCGAGAGCTTCAGTGGGCAGACCCGAACCTGCGTGTAATCATTGAGATTCTCGAAGGCAAGAAGGAAACCCCGACTGTGGCAGGAAACCAGGAGCTCAAAGTTCTCCTCCGTGAGCGCCCCAAGTTAGCACTGCGCAACGACATCCTGTACCGGAAGGTCATGCTAGATGACAACACCGTCACTCATTGGCAGCTCGTTGTCCCCTGCGCTTCTCGCAAGCAGGCAATCCAGGGGGTGCATGAAGATCTGTACCACATCAATGCAGAGGGAGCGCTCCAACAGGCTCGACTGCGTTTTTTCTGGCCCTTCATGGCGAGAGACATAGAAAACGTCGTCAAGAAGTGCGCACAATGTGTAAAACGAGGCGTGCCTGCCCACAAAGCACCGATGCAAACCATCACCACCAGCTACCCCCTTGAGCTGCTCAGCATAGATTTTCTCACCATCGAGTCCAAGGGGAAGAAGCAGGACATTTTAGTGATTCTAGACCACTTCACTAAGTTTGCCAGTGCCATCCCCACACCCAATCAGTCAGCAAAGCAAGTTGCCAGAGTGCTCTGGGAAAAGTTCTTCTTAATCTACGGATTCCCCAGCCGCATCCTCTCAGACCAGGGACGGGATTTTGAGGCAAATCTGATCCAAGAGCTCTGCAAAGTAGCAGGGATCACGAAATGTCGCACTACCCCATATCATCCGGCTGGAAATCCCGTAGAACGGTGGAACAGGACCCTTTTGAATATGCTGAGGAGTCTGGATGGAGCGGCAAAGGAAAACTGGAGAGCCCACCTCCCGTCGGTAGTCCATGCATACAACTGCTGTGTGCACTCAAGCACGGGCTACAGCCCATACTATTTGTTCTTTGGCCGCCACCCTCGCCTCCCCATTGATATCGCGTTCGGCCTAGATCGTGATGGAAAGGAGACGCCTGTGAAATACGTGAGGAATCTCAAGTCAGGCCTGAAGACAGCCTATGAACAAGCGAGGAAGAACATGGACACCAGGGCAAGCAGGAACAAGGCCCGCTATGACCCCTCAGCCCACGCTGCAGAGTTGGAGGTTGGTGACCAGGTTCTGGTACGACGTCTAGGACATCGAGTGGCAGGGAAACTTTCTGATAAGTGGGAGGAAGAGGTCTATACTGTCACGGCCAAGAACCCTAGTGTACCAGTTTACACTGTTGCAGATAGAGAAGGGAGGACTCGCACGCTCCACAGGAATCTGCTGTTGCCTGTTGGGTTCTTGAGTAGTGAAGAGGACGTCATACCGGCCAAGGACAAAGCAAGGGAGAAAGCGCCCAAAACCACTGTAGCAGAGGAAGAGGATCACACACCGCCGACATTCACCCTTATTTTGCCGGGTGACACTGACAGGAAGAAACCAGGACAGCCTGTGCCCGACTGCAACGATAGGGAAGAAGAATCCTCAGAGGACGAAGACGAGGATGAGGCTGCTGAAGTAGGAAAGGCAGTAGAGACTGCTGAAGAAGCAGAGGTCTCCGGTGTAGAACCGGAAGAAGAAAATGAGACCCCAGATGTAGGGGACTCGGATGGGGAAGAAGAGGGTGCCCCAGGCGTTGAGCTCCAGCCACAGCTTGATGCAGGACACCAAGCCCCAAGACCTCCCATACACTCGCCGGAGCCTCCTCCTCCTCACAACGATACCCCAGAGCCGGTGGTATCCATCTCCCCAAATTCTTCTCCTGTACGAACCCCTCCTGTTCCAGCACCCCGGAGATCTTTAAGGCAAAGACGGCCAGTAGACAGGCTCAACCTGGCACTGATGGCAGACCCGGTATGGGTGTAGGTAGTAGTAGAGATCACTGTTTTCTAGAAGCCCAACAATTTACACACATTAGGATCAACCAGCTGTTAACCCTCAGGGAACTAATAGTTTTTAGACATAGTGCTAGTTCAGGGGTGCTCAGTGCAACTGGGGGCTTTAAACACCTCACCACATAGAGTTTTAGACACTTTTCAGGGTAATCTGGGGCTACTTGGTAATAATTTGGTCTGTGTGGAGAACAATAGGGCTGGAGCTGATTCTTGAAATGGTTTCTGCTGGGAAGCAGCTAATTCATTTTGTCGCTGGTGCTCAGACCAACAAGTAAAATGCAAGTGTTCATTATTACAAAATGTGGGGAAATGTTTCAAATATTTTGGACAATATTGGTGGAAACATTTGTCTTTGAGGGGGTAAATGTAGCATCGTGCATGTTAATGCTACTATATTGGAGCAAGTTGGGTAGGGTAAACCCTGTTTGACTACCAGCCTTGTTATGGTTTTTTTTCATTGTGCTGTTAATGAAAAGTATATGATTATCATGCAATGTGTGTAGAGTTTGTTCGTAAAGACTAAAAGAGGATGCTTGAATGTGTAAAGATGAGATGTCAGGGGTGAAGTCACAGTGCATTCGTTGTCCTAGATTTCAACAGACCCAATCTTCTGTCTTATGCTCTCTCTCTCTCTCTCTCTCTCTCTCTCTTTCCCTCCATCTACACCTCTCTGCGGGAGGGTCTTTATGACCGGTTCCCTTTCCACCTAGGCCTACTTTTAGAACGCCGGTGCCAACGTGGCATTCTGGAACCATACCGGCAGGCAGGCAGGACCGCATCTCTTTCCATATACTAGCGCTAGGGAAATAGTCCCTGAAATAAATAAAGTAATCTAGCAGTATTCTATGGGTTTCGGTAACAATTATTTTTGCATATATTTAGTTAAGTCGAAGTTAAAATAAGTCCAGTTGTGCAGCCTAGTGGTGTAAAACTAAAGACGTAGTTTATTGTTCTGGATGGCGTAGTACCACACTGTAGCAGTAGCTAGGTTGTGCACAGATCATGATTTGCGCCACTTTCAGCAGAACTTTGTTGGGATGCAGACGTAACATTTAATCGCTCTCTATTAGATCCATTGTGACTTGTGCCCCTACGAACTCGAAATGTAAAAGTTGTGGCACTCGCTCCTGGCTAGAGCTCATGTTGTAGGTTTTAGTTTCCCTTTCCTTTTTTTTTTACTGTTCTTTTTAAAAATAAACTGTTATAAATTTAGGACACGTGTGGACTCTTTTCTTTTGAATGAATCAGATCAACCATTAGTTCCCAAACCCATAGAATGTCAATATTTCTCCTTTTCCCGCACTTCAGTGAAGAGTAATTGGGGCGCCGCACAGAACTATACGTTAGATTCTTCCAGATCTGTCAGTTCCAGTCAAAGCCTGGATCTCTGCTAATGCTTTTCCCATCCATTCTGCAATGTTGTCAGTCCATCGTTTGGTTGTTGTTGTTGTTGTTCTCTCTCTCTCTCTCTCTCTCTCTCTGTGTGTGCATGTTTATGTTTTGTTTTGTTTTATTTTTGTTTTTACTCACTTGTGTAAACAAAATGAGGTTATGTAATAACCTGGTGTTCGAGTGTGTGTGTGTGTGTGTGTGTGTGATAAACCTTAACGTTGTCATTTTCTCTGGAAATACTTTGTCAATAGACACTGGCATAAAAATTGGAAAATTCAGTTCTTTCCACACATTCTAACCAGCATGATAATTTTACTTCTGGGTAGGGCGCAAAAACATTTAAATATTTTCACACAAAAATTACTGTTAGATATTTTTTCATTGACAAAACTAAGGAATTTCATGTGAAATACTCACATGCTGATTAATAGCAGTTGTTTTGATCTCTTTTTTTTTTTCTTTTTTACTGAAAGGAGGAGTTTGTATTATAGAATAGAATAGAATATGTCTTTATTACCAAGTGTACCTGGGTCACAAGGAATATAATCCCTGTCTGGTGATACATATACCTACCATATCAAACTGATGCAAACTAGGCCTATCAGTTTGCTCTGCTTGGCCAGCCCTGGTCTCCTGGGGCAGAAGTTGATGAAGGGATTCTCAGACCGCCAGAAGGCTGCCTCCAAGACATGCTGCAGTGGCACTGAGTGCTGGAAAGCAGCTGAAGTGGCTGTGGCCCGCACTTCGTGTGCTCTGGGATTAAGACAGCTGATATCCCTGTGAGCATGAGAGTAGGCTCTAAGAATGACTTGAGAAACCCAGCGGGAAATGGTGCCTGCAGCGATGTCTTTCTTGTAAATGTCATTGAGGGAGATGAGAAGACGTCTCTGAGAAGAACGCCAATAGTATTTGAGGCACCGAACAGGGCAGAGATGCCTATCCTTATCATCTTGGGCAAGAATATCAGACAAAGGTCTGACCCTCAGAGAGGGGGAAGGGACCTCTGGGTCTTGGTTCTTAGCCAGAAACTCTGGAAGGAAAAGGAGGGTAATGGAACCATCTCTGTGGAAGGCCAGATCTTGTTGCATTCCACTAAGACCATGTATCTCGCTTCTACAATGGCCTGTGGCCAGCAACAGAAGGAAAGTGGTCTTGAGGGTAAGTCGAAAGGAATAGTACCCAAAGGTTCGAAGGGTTGCTTTCAAATGAAATCAAGCACCAGGGGCACTCTCCTGGGGTTTCTAGCTTCCTTCAGAGAGGCGCCCCTAGACACGTCTCTGAGCAGGAAATGTGCTTCAAAGGAAGGACCACCTAGCTGTCTGATGGTGGTACAGATGGCAGACCTGTACCCTCACACAGAACTAGCAGACAGGTTGAGAACTGAGGAGCAGTGAGCCAGAAAGTTGGCCAGTTGCATGCTCGTAGGGTTAGTAGAGATAAAGTCTTGAGCTGTACACCACCACAACCATTACTTCCAGTGAAAGTCATATGAAGCCTCAGTTCCCGCCTTCCTTGCTTTGGAGACTGTGGAGAGGAGGTCAGGGTAGGCGCCACCCTTGGTAAGCGCCTCCGACACAGAGGCCGACCGAGGGGTCGAAGACTTCAATGGTGGTGCTGGCAGTTCCAACCGCACAGCAGCCACGCATGCAGGTAGTGCAGCTGAGGATTGGAATGAGGGATCCCCGAACGAGGCTGCCTCAGCAGATGAGGTTTGGTTTCTAGTTCTAGAGGTGGAACGTGTGTCAGGGACTGGAGGTCCGGATACCAGGGCTGAGCCGGGCATTTCGGCGCAATGAGAATCAGCTGCAGGCGTTCCAGTCTGGCTTTCCAGATCACCTTGGACAGAATTGGAAAAGAAGGAAACGCGTAGGCAATCAGATTGCTCCAGTCTAGAGACAGAGCATCTACTGCCCACGCTTCCAGTTTGGCGACCGGTGAGACATAAGTGGGGTGTCTTTTGTTGAACTTTGTGGTAAAGAGGTCCACCATCAGCAGAAACCACCGCTCCCACACCCCCTGAAGGGTGTCCTTGTCCAGGGTCCACTCTGTGTGGATGACACTCTTGGACCTGCTGAGTGCATCTGCCAGGATGTTGGCTTTTCCTGCTATGTGTCTCGCTGAAAGTGCAATGCCCTTGCTGTGGCACCAACGGAGGAGAGCCTCAGACCACAGGGAGAGGTCTGTCGAATGCGCCCCCCTCACCTCTCCCCCTTTGTTCACGTAACATGCGACTGTCATGTTGTCCGTGAACAAGCGGATGGTCTTGCCAGTGGCCTCCCCCGCGAAGTGCAGGAGAGCCCTGTGAACTGCCTCCAGTTCCAGAACATTGATGTGGCATACGCGCTCCACCTGGGACCAAGTCCATGCTGTATGGAGTGAGTCCATGTGGGCTCCCCAGCCCAGGGAAGAGGCGTCTGTGAAGAGTGCCACTTGAAGTGTAGGTTGGGCTATGGGCACCCCCTGTGTCCGAAGAGGGGTGGTTAGCCATTCTGATGTCACATCGAGGAACCACTCGCCCAGACATATCTGGGTATCCTATGGTTGAATTCTCTGGGACCACCATAGCCTCAGTGCCCTCTGAAGAGGGCGCTTGATTCATTGCATCAGACTTTGGATTGTCGGTTTTTTTAAAGACTTCTTAATTTTCACGTCAAAAGCAAAAAAAGTGTCCCATCAAGGGAGATATTATGGCGGGGTCATTGTAATGATCAGAAAATCATTTGCTGCTTTTGTAGAAAGAATTAAGACTGACATTGCTAACACTGTGATGGTAAAAGTGCACAAAGAATTGCTTTCTACTGATAAACAAATAATATAAGTCTGTTCTTATATTCCACCCAGTGATTACCCTTTTTTGGAAATCTCAGGAGAGCGTTTTTGGCATGGAATTAACAGAACAATGTATTGTAGACCTACATGGAACACAAGATAATTTTCGTATTTTGTTAAATGGGGACCTGAATGCTGGAACTGAATCTCAAAACTACTCTTTCAGTGGAGACAGTACTCACTTTGAAAAAATACGTTCTCCAGACTGTACCTTATTTCAAAGGTATTCACAGGATAGCCAAATGAATTTATTTGGTGAACAGCTAATTGAGTTGTGTAATGTGTTTAAATGCATTATCTTTAATGGACTTGTTGAATTGAACACTGTTTTGATGATAGCTGTACATACATTGCTACTTCAGGTGTAAGTACAGCAGATTATTTTGTTGCATCATGTGAACTGCTGTCATCTCTAAATATCATGTCATTCACCGTGGAAAATTTGACAGAATCTGACCATCTTCCAGTTATAATGGAAACAGAAATACAGAATCATGTTGGTGTTGGAAATGGAAAAGAACAGCAAAACAGAAACAAAATTTGTAATAAATGTATTTGGAATGAGGAGTTTGAAGGTGACTTTATTAACACGTTGAAAAGCAGATATATTCAGGCTGATCTTAAGCTGGCCGCCAACACTTTGGACAGAAATATAGACAGTGCTCTAAATATATTTTGTTAAGTGTTTAAAAGATTCCAGTCAGTGTATGCTTAAACCTATAACTAACAGGAAAAAGAAATCAGAATTATTTGATGATGATTGCGAAAAAGTAAGAAAGGAAAGTCGTAGCAAATTCAGCTGGTTTAGAAAAACTCGTAAGAAAGAGGACAGGATGCAGTATGTAAAAGCCAGAAGAAATACAAACATTTATTGATAGAGAAAAGGTGACCTTACAGAAGGCAAAAAGAGTAACTGGAAATCATAGAGTCAGATGAACGGATATGATGTGGAGAGTTGTATGAGGAGCAGCAGAGAGAAAAGAGCATTCACCATAGTTAAAATGGTGTTTAACGTCCTCTGGCGTAAGCCATCAGGGACATTTCTGTGGACTTTGCCTATGAAAAGGGGGGGGGGGATTAGCAAATAATAAAATGTATGTGAGATGCATGTATAAAAAGTTACATATAAAACATTTTTATGATTGTGGTTTACATGCTCAATGGCTGTCATCCATGGGGAGGGGCGGGTAAAATGTCATTATTCTGAGTCATTTAAAAATGATTTTAAAATCACAGGCCACCAGGTTAAAAACTGTAATAAGGAGAAATGTAATAGAGAAAAGATAAGGAATATCATTTATATGTTAAAAGGGGGTGGCGGGTAGGGGTTGTACGGGTAGGTGTAGAAGGTGAAGGGGTAGAGTAGGATAACAGGCAGAGGATAGGTGCACAATCCACTCTCTCCTCGTACCACAGCAGGGTCTTTTAGAAAGATCAATTGAGGTGTTTATTTAGGTGCACAATCCACTCTCTCCTCGTACCACAGCAGGGTCATTTAGAAAGATCAATTGAGGTGTTTATTTCTCTAACTTTAAACAGCACACCTGGAACACACACAATATTAAAACCCAGGTTAAATCAATACCAAAACATATGCTAGACATAATTACACTGATGTAACAGAAACACCATTATGTTGTCTGGGCAAGTAAACAATTCCACATATAACCTTTCTCCATCCTGACACTCAATGTCTATCCGTACACTCTCTTCTCAAAGAGATCTATGTAAAGATGTAAAACAAGCTTCATTTAGCTTACTATCAACAGTCAGTGGCACATAAGTTACTGTGCACCAAATATATGACTAACAAATACTAACTCCCAGTGTTTAACTCCTGTCAAACCACCACAGAATAATAGCTGTCACACCAAATATATGGCAGACAATTACAAACTCCCAGTGTTTAACTCCAGTTAAGTCACCATACAGTAATAGCTGTTTCCATTGAGACTGAACAAATCTGTACTTTGTCTCTGCAAAGTATCTCACTGGTAAAATTTTTATATGGGAATCATATAGTTACCAAGTAATTTGGTAAATATATAGCAACCTGTGTGCACCAACATAGGACTGCCTCTCAGTGGTCTCAAATCTTATTGAACACATACAGCTATGTGATACCCCACTGGCATATAACACATGACTACAGCACATGGTAATCACAACTACCAAGTCACACATGTTCCCCATGTTGCATTATCACCCATGTGCACAGACATGGAAAAGCATGAACATACAGTTAGCCTGTAGATTTGTTCACCTTGAATATAACCATCACCATCTAACATACAAAATAGGTATGTCATACCTCAAAATAACTCCAACTGTTGCAACCAAAACATTCTACACAGATGCAACACACATAATCTCTGTGTTTCTTTGTGACTGAATGCTTACATTGTTCCCACAGTATGTCAACAATTGACACACCACTGACATGTTACTGAACATTATCATTTATGTAAGCCAAGATGAACAACATGTAAACCCAAACATGATGTCCAAGCATCATACCATAATATCAACCTGTAGAAAACAGGAAAGGGGTGGGGGGTGGAGGGGGGATACCCAAATACCCTAAACCAGTACTCCATTTAGTCATGTATTGGCTACAGTGTGTATTTTAACCACTTTTCCCTCAGTCACTAGCCTCAAATACAGTGAAGCCATACACATGCTGGCTATGCTCTCTCACAAGTCATGGTATCTGCATCAACATATTCCAGTTACATTAACTGTGAAATACCACATCAGATAAAAAGGATCTCTCAACGCTCTCGTGACACAACATCACAATTCTACAAACTCCAAACTGTTTCCAAAAACCAGAAAGTAAATTGCCAACAAACCAAATTACCAGTACAAGCATTACTCACAGCCCCAAACGTTTCAGGGTTCACTTTATGTTCATGTAGCAGAACACAATCCCACTGAGCCAGTGTGTTAGTCACAGAATCCAAATGTACCATAAATCAAGCATTCAACTAAGTCTGAAAAATAGATGCTAGTTTGACACTCACAGCCCCCATGGTACTGTCTTGTCCGTCTGGCTCTCCTGACCTGCTCCAAGCAAGGAAAAGGAAGGAACCCCACTTGCCTATTCATTTTATCCTCTTCACAAGCTGGCGCCGTATGCAAACTATCTTCCGACCCAGAGTGTTTCCAATTGGCTGAAGTTAACAAACCAGTCTGGGACCAACAGTGCTAGACTTGCACATCCAGCACTTTTCTCACAGAACCCTGCATTGCCAAGGAGAAGGGGGGTGGGGGGTGGGGGTGATGAAAAGAGGAAGGGAAGGAGGAGGAAAGATCGTCCAGCCCTGATTCTGTTCTAAACAGCTCATGATAAACACACCACACCATGTGGTGACCATTGAGGCAGATGCCATCCTGCCAGAGACAGACATGGGGGGTAAAGAGGGGGGTTGGGGGGGGGGAGTGGGGAACGGAGTTGAGGGTGATGGAAGTGGAAGGGAAAAGTGCAGGGGAGTGTATTGGAAGAGAATGGTCAGAGGAGATACCATCTTTACTTAGTATTTCTTGATAGCTTGCTCCCTCTGCACTTGGCCAAGGGAAGGGGGGGAAAGGGTGAGAGGGTATGGGGAGGGGTGTTGGTGGGGATAGATGCCATGAAAGGGGGATGGGGGGAGAAGAGTAGGGAGGTAGGAAAGAGGGGTCGATCAGTGAGCAGTGTGTCTGAGAAAATTCCACCATAGGCGCCTGACACACTATAACATATATACAAATGTACGAAGACTCGCACGTGGGAAACACAACTCATCAACTTGAAGTTTTGTTGTTTTTCTAAAAAAGTAAAGATAAAAAAAGGAGAGATCTGTTTTATATATAACTTATCAGGTCAGGTCAGGGGCATAGCCCTTGCTACTGGTACCATGTAACCCAGTACTACCTGCCGCATGTAAAGTCTGCCAACGATGGATCAGGCAGAGGAGGAAACCTTTCCCAATGGCTGTGAAGGCGGAAGAGGATGACCAAAGGGCAGGGGAGGGGGGGCTCTTATCCTTGGCTGGAAGTCCTCCTAGGAGACGGAACTTCTGAAAAAAAACAACCTGCACCTGCCGAGGCCGTTCTACACGTGGCAGTATCTGCACCTGTGGGACTGTGAGCGTCGGCAGGCGAGAGAGTGGGGAAGGGACTCCACAACTCCTCTTCACTGAAAAAAAGTCACCTGTGCTGGTCAGGCAACCAGGCTAATGTCGGAACGACAAGCTAGCCCTTCAACACCCAGCTTTCTCAAGCCCTGCGGCGATGGAGAAGTGGTAACGGGGATAGGCAGAGGATGCTGCTGGCAGTTCGTAGTTATGACTCTGCACGCAGGCGGCTGTGGGGTGATGGTCGTCCGCCGTAGACTGGGGCAGATGCGGCGCCCGTATCCTCCCACAGCGTCAGAGCAGCCCTTTTTAGGGACAGCACTGCTCTCCCCACATGGGGAAGGGGAGATAAAAGGATCCCTAAACAAAGCCTGCCTCACCTAGTACCTAGTAGGAAACCACACCTACTTGGACATCCCACACTAGTGGTCGACATCAACAGAAGAAAAGAACCAGGAGTCATGCCCTGACTCTGGGTGCCTGGAATGTTCGCACCCTTTTGGACAGAGACGACAGACCAGAAAGACACATAGTGCTCATTTCTAAAATGCTTGATCGCTACCAGGTGGACATAGCAGCCCTGGGCGAAACCAGGTTTGCCGGTGCAGCTGGAGGAAGTTGGAGGGGGCTACACCTTCTACTGCATTGGGAAGCAAGATGGCACCCCAAGAACCTCAGGCGTGAGCTTGCCATACAAACCAAACTTGCATGACAGCTTGACAGCCTTCCACGTGGGATAAACGATAGGCTGATGACCCTGCGTCTGAAGCTGTCCAAGGACCGCTTCGCCACAGTCATCAGCTGCTATGCCCTGACGATGACCAACCCTGATGACATCAAAGAAGTTTTCTACGAGGAGCTCAGCCGCACCATTTCAGTGATAGACAGAAAGGACTGGCTGATCATCCTCGGGGATTTCAACGCCCGCGTCGGCGTGGACTTCTCCTTGTGGCCAAAAGTCCTAGAACAGCACGGCACTGGCAAGTGCAACTCCAACGGACTGCTTTTGCTCTCGCTCTGCACGCAGCATGGACTGACCATCACCAACACCCTCTTCCAACAAGCGGACAAGTACAAGAACACATGGATGCACCCCCGCTCCAAGCAGTGACACATGTTGGACTTTGTGATTGTCCGGCAGAGGGACAGAGGTGATGTTTCCATTGCACGCTGCATGAGAGGAGCAGTCTGTTGGTCGGACCATCGCCTGGTACACAGCAAGATGAACATCAGACTTGCATGCAAGCTCCAACCAGCCAGGCAGAAACCCCCTAGGAAGCTGAACATCCACTGCCTCCCTATCACCAAGGACGTGCTGCAGCAGCAAATCCAAGTAGCTCTCCAATAAATTTCTGCATCAACTGATGTAGAAGAGGTTTGGAGCACCTTTAGAGATGCTGTGTACACAGCAGCAGCTGACACACTCGGCTTTGTACAGAGGAGCCACAAAGACTGGTTTGACGAGAACGACTCTGGAATCTCCAAGCTCCTGAACACACTGCATATACGGCATCAGGATCACATTTCCGATAAAGACTGCCAGAGGAAGGAGAACCAGTTCTTGCAAGCTCGTACACAAGAGGCTGTGTGAGATGAAGAACACCTGGTGGGAGAGAAAGTCTGAAGAGCTTCAGTCCGCTGCTGATGCTCACGACATGAAGACCTTCCATGATGGTCTCCGAGCTGTGTATGGGCCGAGAGTCACAGGATCAACCCCTGTCCGAGCCTGACAGACAAGAAAGACATCCTTGCCCGCTGGGCAGAGCACTTTAACACCCTCCTCAACAGGGACTCGTCCGTATCTGACGAGTTAATTGCAGCCCCCCCACAGCTACCAGTCAATGAATCACTAGCCACCCCTCCCACCAAGGCCGAGACCCTGAAGGGCCTGAAGCTGACAACGTCAGGAAAAGCACCAGGAGCGGATGGAATCCAGGCTGACATCTACAAGTATGGAGGCGAGGTGCTGACAGACAAGCTGACTGCCCTGTTCCAGTCTATCTGGGAGAGAGGGGAGGTCCCTCAGGATTTCAAGGATGCTTCAATTGTCCACATTTACAAACAGAATGGAGACAAAACATCCTGTGATAAATCACCGTGGAATCTCTCTCCTCTGCATTGCTGGCAAGATTTTCGCCCGCATCATAATGAACAGACTGGTTGACCATGTCTCAAACACAGTCATCCCTGAAGCATAGTGCAGCTTCCACTCAGGCAGGGGAACATGTGACATGGTGTTCACCATACGCCAGATGCAAGAGAAGTGCCGTGAGCAGAACAAAGAGCTCCAGTCTTTGTAGACCTGACTAAGGCCTTCGACATGCTGAACCACTGTGGTCTGTGGAAGATCCTCCAAACGTTTGGCTGCCCAGAGAGCCTAATCCAGCTGATTGCGTCATTCCACGATGGCATGCAGGCGAGAGTACAGGAAAATGCTGACATGTCAGGACCGTTCCCTGTGGTAAATGGAGTAAAGCAGGGCTGCGTCCTGGCACCCACACTGTTCTCCATTCTCTTCTCTGCCATGCTGATTGATGCCTTCCAAGACTGTGACCGGGGCATCTGCATTCAATTTCGCACAGATGGCAAACTTTTCAACTTGCGGCGACTCCACACCAGGTCCAGGGTGTTTGAGGCACTGTTGAGAGAGTTCTTCACTGATGACTGCGCGCTTGCTGCACACACACATGAGGACATGCAGCTCATTGTGGACGGGCATCAGGCTCAGCACCAAGATGAAAATCTACAGAGCTGTTGTGCTGACTACCTTGTTGCACTGCCATGAAACATGGACGACGTATTGCCGTCACATTCAACAACTCGAGCAGTTTCACCAGAGATGCCTACAAAAGATCCTCGGCATAAAGTGGCAAGACAGGGTCTCCAACCTCCAGGTCCTAGAGAGGAGCGGCCTGCCCAGCATCGAAAGCCTGCTGATTCAGTGCCAGCTACGCTGGACAGGACACACTGTCTGCATGACAGACATCAGGATCCCGAAGATGCTACTGTATGGCCAGCTGAAGGAAGGCCACCACAAAACTGGAAGACCCTGCAAGCGCTTCAAGGACACCTTGAAGTCAAACCTCAAAGCCTGTGACATAGACATCGTTTCCTGGGAAACTGATGCCCTTGACCGCTCTCGCTGGAGGATGCTGTGCTCTAGTGGCATAAAGACGTTTGAAAACAAGAGAATGCTGGCCATTAAGGAGAAGCGTGAGCGAAGGAAGCAGGGCTCAACTTCTGGAGACATTTTCCCTTGCAACACCTGTGGGAAGTGCTGTTCATCCAGAATCGGCCTCTTCTCCCATATGAGGACATGTAGTAGAGTGAAACTGAGACTATTGAAGAGAGAAATATAAAAGAAAAATAAGAAACTAGTAATGAAGAATAATATAAATAAATAAAAATAACTATTAAGAAATTATTACTTTTTTTTAAATAATAAATGTGCATAGCTTTATATTGTTAGAATGCAGAATTCAAGTTTTTACAAAACAGATGACGTTTTAGGAAGACAATAATTTGTAGACACAGACTTGGTAAGTTTGTGAGATTTAATATATCTCAGAAAAGATCGACAAAATAACAAAAACGTTACTCAAGACAACAACTCCTAACCCTAACAACAGACAAGGAAGATAACTATCAAAAGAAACTCGAATGAGGTAAGTTCCGCGAGCCGCTACACTACTCCATTCCCAGCGGAGTACAACTATGTAGCGAAATGTTTGACAATCTTGAAAACAACAAAACTGAATTCAGAGTCATCAAAATCTTGGTGGCAGGCGTGAAATGCGCCCTGAACGTGTTGCGACTGGAGGATGATCTCTGGTAGATGATGATGGTTTGATGGATGGTTCTGCAGACTCTGCTGCAGAGGATGTTGTCTTTGGTGATGACGGTGAAACGTCAGTACCAGGGGAAACCACAGTCTTGCGCTCTGAAGTGAAGGGTGGTGTGACAAAAGCAGCTTTGAGACGGTCCACAGACACTTTCTCTGTACGGCCCTTGATGTCAAGGGTGTAGAACTTGTCATCAGTGTCCATGATGCGGTATGGGCCGTCATAGGGTCGTTGGAGTGGGTGGCTGTGGGCATCGTGTCTGACATACACGAACCCAGTGGAGGCCAGGTTTGAAGGAACGTAGATAGGCTGCTTACGTTGGAGCTGCTGGTAGCACAGTACGCATAGTTTGTTGCAGATGTTTGACGAACATCGAGTCTGGTTCCATGGTGCATGCATCTAATGGTTGAAGAAATTAACCTGGAAGGCAAAGAGTTGAGCCATAGACGAGTTCAGCAGGGGAACATCCAGGGTCCACCCGCCATGAAGAACGTATCCCCATAAGGACCAAGGGCAATTCATTAAACCAGTCAGGGGTGGTAGTACGTGCCTTGAGTGCTGCCTTCAGTTGACGGTGGAAACGTTCAACCATGCCATTTGCCTGTGGATGGTAGGCTGTGGTTGTGTCAATGTCCTCAGGAACACCAAACCTGGCAATCCAGTGATGTACAAGAGCAGTAGCACAAGTAGAGGCATGGGCGTCAAGAAGAGGAATGGCTTCTGCCCACCTAGTGAGGCGGTCGATGATGGTGAACAGGTAGGTCATACCTTGACTGGCCAGCTGTGGTCCTACAAGGTCCACATGAAGACTGCAAAACCTGTCAGTTGGAGGTGGGCGGTCCACCAGTGATGCCCGTGTGTGTCGATGAATCTTGGAGGACTGACAGGGATGGCATTCCTTGCACCATTTGCGGATGTTGCGCTTTATGCCATGCCACACAAAGCATTGGGTGATGGCTTGTTGTGTGGGGCGTGGACCTGCATGTGAGAGTCCATGGATTTGATCAAAAACTGGGCAAGTCCAGGAACTTGGCAAAACTGGGCGTGTTACACCAGTGGATGTATCACACAGCACAGTTGATGTACCAAACTGGATGTCTTGAAGTTTGAGGCCAGTGGTAGCTGTTCGATAGGAGTCCATCTCACCAGACTGGACTTGGTCTTGAGCAAACTGACTGAAGCTGCTAATAGAGAAACAGCTCTGTTCCTCAGAGTTGGAGTTGATGCTGAAGCGTTCAAAGGCATCAGCTACGACATTGAACTTGCCAGTGATGTACTGGATGTCTATGTAGGAGAGGTGTCTCGTTTGTCGAGGAGAGCGTTCAGTTTGACTCCTGAGTGCAGATACTAGTGGCTTGTGGTGAGTGTACAGTGTGAAAGGTTGTCCCTCCAGAAAGTGTCTGAAATGTTTGATCGTGCTGTAGGCTGCCAGAAGTTCACGATTGAAGGCACTGTATTTCTTCTCTGTTTCAGAAAGTTTTCGAGAGAAGAAATCGAGAGGTACCCAGGACTGACCCTGTTTCTGTTCATGCTGGGCACCCAAAGCTGTGTTGGAAGCATTGACTGTGAGGCTTGTAGGTGCATCTAGATGAGGATGATGTAGAAGCACAGCTTCTTTCAGAGCTTCCTTGGCTTTTTCAAACGCAGTTTGACAAGGCTCAGGCCACTGAATAGTTTGTCCTTTACCACTTGCCTGAGCGTGGAGTGGGGCTAGAGTGTCAGCAACATGTGGAATGAAACGATGATAGTAGTTCATCATTCCAAGGAACCTTTGGAGAGCTGAGCTATCAGTGGGGGGAGCGCATTCTTGAAGAGCAGCCACTCGGTCTGGAAGTGGACGTATCCCCTGAGTAGTGACGCGGTGGCCAAGGAAGTCCAGCTCACAAACACTGAAGACGCACTTAGCTTTGTTGATAACCAGTCCATTAGCGAAAAGTAGCTGGAAAAGTTGACTGAGGTGTTTGAGGTGTTCTTTGTGTGAGTGACTGGCCACAAGAATGTCATCAATGTAGACAAAGGTGAACGGTATGTCCCGAAGGATGCCATCCATCAGTCGCTGGAATTCCTGAGCAGCATTCTTGAGGCTGAAGGGCATGCGAATGAATTCCCAGAGTCTGAAAGGTGTGACGATGGCTGTTTTTGCAACATAAGATGGTGCCATAGGAATTTGATGGTAGCCTCTGACCAAATCAGTCTTGGAGAAGATTTTGCATCCTGTGAGGATACTGTTGAAATCTTGGATATGAGGCAAAGGATAGCGATCATCTTTGGTAGCAGCATTCAGTTGTCTGAAGTCACCACAGGGTCGCCATTGGCCCCCCGCTTTGGGAACCACATGGAGGGGTGAAGACCACGGTGAGTTTGACCGACGTATGATGCCCATCTGTTCCATCTTCAAGAATTCAGTTTTTGCAGCAGTCAGTCTTTCTGGATTCAGGTGTCGAGCATGAGCATGGACTGGCGGTCCATGTGTAATGATGTGATGTTCCACACCATGTTTATTGATGGTAGAGTCAAAACGTGGAGTGAGTAACTCTGGGAACTGATGGAGAAGATCAGAGTACTCGTTGTGTGGATGAAGTGATAGACCTGCAAGGGTCATGGAGGAATCAGTGCTTTTGAGGAAAACAGAGGCATTGTCAAGGGACAGAAGGCACTTGCCCTTAAGGTCGATGATAAGTTCATGAGCAATGAAGAAATCAGCACCAAGAATGGGGCGAGTAACATCAGCGAGATAAAACTTGTGTGTGTACACATGATTGGGCCTAACAGGGATGTTGCATTTGCCCCAGGTTTTAATGGAAGTTCCATTAGCAGCAGAGAGTGGTATGGAAGGTGGATTGGTCTTGCGGTTCTGTGGAGAGGCTGGATAAACTGACACGTCAGCGCCACTGTCAATCAAGAAAGATTGGCCAGTGCGTCGATCATAAACTGATTACGTGTTGGAACTGGAAATGCTGGCCGCAAACACGTTTAACGGCCGGCACTGGCGTTTCCCTGGGATGATGCACCTTGGCTGCTTGCTCTGGAAAGTAGTGATGCGAATTTGCAGCCAGGCTGACAGGGGCGGGCATCTGGTCCAAATCTCTGGTGGTAGAAGCACACGGAAGACGAACTGGTTGTGCTACGCTGTGAAGGAGCAGGGCGTCACTTTTCTTTTTGAAAGGCAAAGACAGTCTTTTCCGATGGTGGTGCAACCACATTCTGATCAGAGAGCAGTTTCATGTTTGTGTTGTGTGTTTCTGATGGTGCCATGGAGACCTGTTGTACACCGGCAGTACGTGACTCCCAGATGCGGTCTGCTGCCTCAGCAAGTGTGTCTGTGTCTGTGATGTTGTGCCCTGCTAAAATTCTTCGAATGTCAGAAGGAAGGTTTGCCAGGAACAATGCGTGTTTTAGTGTTTGGGGGTCGTCATTGAGGGCGTTGATCTTCCGCAAGAGAGCAGTAGGGCGTTTGTCTCCAAGTCCATTGAGATTGAGGAGTTCAGCATCTTTCTGGTGTTGAGATTTGCCAAAAGTCTTGATAAGAGTATTCTTCAATGTGTTGTACTTGTCATCAGTTGGTGGGTTGATGAAAATTGACTGTACTTCCTCTGCTGTGTTGATGTTTAGTGCGCTGACAATGTAGTAATATTTTGTTTGGTCTTGATTAATTCCTTTGGTTACAAATTGTGCTTCAACCCTGGCAAACCAAACTTCAGGTGACTTGGTCCAGAACTCTGGAAGTTTGATTGTCACTGTGTTGACATGGTTTGATTGAGCATTGAGAGCTGTAGTTGAACAGCTAAGTCAGCTTGAACAGCTTTAGGAGTTATTTCTTCAGCCATTTTTACGTTGTTTGATGTTGGGGTCATCAATTTAGGAAGACAATAATTTGTAGACATAGACTTGGTAAGTTTGTGAGATTTAATAAATCTAAAAAAAGATTGATGAAGTAACAAAAACGTTACTCAAGACAACAACAAGGGAAGGAACTCCTAACCCTAACAACAGACAAGGAAGATAACTATCAAAGGAAACTCGAATGACGTAAGTTCCGCGAGTCGCTACAACGTATTTAGAATAGAGTTGCTTCCCTTGATCTTTTTGAAGACGGTTCACTGATGCTGTGTTTGGTGAGCCAGATGACAGTAGTGCAAGTTGCTCAGCATGGAATATACACTGTCACTGTGTAAAGCCTTTGAGCACACTGCTCAGGTGGGTGTTTCTTCCTAGTTTTTGACTCACTTGTGTAAACAAGGTGAGTCTATGTTTTAACCCGGTGTTCGGTTGTCTGTGTGTGTGTGTGTGTGTGTGGTAAACTTTAACATTGACATTTTCTCTGCAAATACTTTATCAGTTGACACCAAATTAGGCATAAAAATAGGAAAAATTCAGTTCTTTCCAGTCATCTTGTTTAAAACAATATTGCACCTCTGGGATGGGCATAAAAAAATCTTTAAAAAAGAAGCCAAATTATATGCAAACTGCATTTACTGTTATATTTATATCTTTTTTATTCTCTAAACCTGGCACTTTGATCTGATATTCTGACAGAACAACAAGAGCAGTCATTTTTATCATTTTTTGTTCAAACAGGAACTTCTTTTGCTAAGCATGGAAGTTATATTTATTTTGCAAACGTTTTGGCGCAGATAGTAAAAAAGGGAAATTACTCTGTAATTAATGCTAGGGGACTTAATTTGCTTTAAACTGATCTTTCTCATCTTAAACATTACATTTTGAAATCATACTCAATACATAAAAAGCTTGTGTGTTTTACTCTCAGTGTACAGGGCTTTCACTATGTTCATTTGCCCAAGTGGTCTTTTTCGGAAAATACTAAAATCAATACAATGGGTGGACTTTATAGATCTATTGGTTGAGTCCTGAAGGTCATGGGCAAAAATCAATTGCATACACATATTTATACATATTCAAAGCGCGTACTCATATTCTTCACGAACGCGAACGACGCCATTTTGTTTCAAGTTGTTGACCTGCCCGTTCAATCCTATATTCAATGGACAATACAGGATAACATGTGATGGAAAGTTGGTAAATATTTATTCAGAGAAAGATTTGTGAACGCCTCATCACTTACTGGATTGTGCCCCAAACTGCCATAAAAATATCCACAGAATCAGTCGGAATTCACAGTTAAAAATTGTAAACCATGCCAGTTAATACCCTTGAATTGATGAAACGAAAAAATTTCCAGTCTTGACTTTTCTCAAAATGAAGTCCTTTTCGCTTCATACGACGTTTAGAAGTACATGTACTTGGCTCTAGTTTAACAAAATACTCAATTTTCATATCAACTTTAAAACTATAAAACTAGAATGAACATAAAAGAGAAATTGAATCGACCATGTCGTACTACATTCCCGGCGGGTGTAACTAAACTTGCACATCTATCTAGATCTAGTGAAAACGGCTAAATGTTGCAGTGTGATTGCGGCGATAGCGACGTCTCCTTTACCGCGGACTTAAAAATAATTTTTTATTGCCCTTAAAGATTTTTTGAATGCCCAAGATAGACCAGAACAATATGATTTAAACAGCGTTCTCACTGCGAATACCGCAATCGATTTATCGCCCTTTAAAAAAGTATGTTCAAATACTAAATTTTAGAATCTTAGTTAAGGAGCCATGATAGTGTAATGGGTAAGACAGTTTCTTCTCACCCGAACACGTGGGGTTCGAAGCTAGTTAGGACTTTTCTTTTCTTTTTTTTCTTTTTTTTTCTTTTTTTTTTTAATCTGAAGCTTTATAATAACAAATACAGGACACATTTTAACGATTAGATTTAAAAAAAAAAGTGTATCACAAGTGAGTCTTGAAGGCCTTGCCTCTCTTGTTAAAGTATCTTTTTACATATATACATGTTTAGTTATTTTTGGAAGTTTTATATTTTAGATTTGTACAAGGCTGAACAGACGCCATCATAACATTTCTTTCTTTCAGTTCTTAGTGAACTGGCTCAGTGCATGGTGCTGAATGAATTACTAGTAGTGTGACCTTCTGTTAGGATTATTGTACATTTAATCAGATGGTCTGTCGATAACTAAGCCATTTGAGGAATACTTTTGTTTTTCAAAGATAGCTTTTCCCAAGCATGAAGGGAGAGATTTTGCTGACGCGGTTTTGGTGTCCTTCCGCTTGGGAAACACCTCTTGGGGGGTTGTTTTCAGGAATATGGTTGTTGGTTGGTTTTCTTTATGAAGACCAATATAATCATTGGTGACCAGTCGCAAAGTCTGTCTTTATTGTCTTTAAAGATGCCTTTGCTTTCAGGAATGTTTGGCATCAGGATTTTTTAGCCCTGTAGTTTCTTTCGGCACTTTAAATTTACATTACTTGCTTCACTTGAAATTAAGTCCTGTTCGTATCTCACCACCGCCTCATGGTACACATGGAAAATAGTTGTTGTCTGTTTATTGGTTGCATAGGGTTTTTTTGTTGTTGTTGTCATGTGACTTGCTGTCCACTGTACCAATAAAGTGGAACCACTGTAAACCGACGTGTTCCCACGTGTTTGGTGTTGGACTGGACGAACGAACTCCCAGGCAGACTGCATCCTCACATAGCACCCTGCCGTTACAGACACACACCGACAGATAAGCCTGCCAGCCTACTCATCCGTCGGTCCGACGGGAGACTCTATCATCAGTATTATAAGACTAATATTAAAAATTGTATAAGCTGTCATATCAGGTCACAAGTATTGTCAGGGTGGAGGGTGGGTGTAAATATCGCGAGGAGCGATACCCCTTCGCTCCCTTCCCTCCTAACAAGAGTTTATGTGTCGTGCATTCATAGTGAGCATGGCCCAGTTCAGTTTGTCGTCCCGGGTGGGGAGGTACCCCTTCGCTCCCACGGTATAAGTTTTAAGTCCGTGCGGGGAAAGCGGGAGTGGTGGAGGGAGGGAGGATGTGGGAGTGGGGGAGGAGGGGGAATGGGGAGGCAGGGTGGAGGTTGGGCGGGAGGAAGGGGGTGAGGGGCACAGGACGGGGCGGTAGTCGACCATGTCGCCATCAGAACAGTTAGCCTCTTTCAAAGGTGTGTATACATTCTGCTAGTTTAATGAGGGGATTCCATCCTAGTGTGGGCCCTTCTGGTTTGTTGTGTCGTGTGTGCATGCTAGTTTTTCTGTTTCTAATATAAAAAGAAAATTAAGTGGATAAAATGTGTGTGGGTTTCGGTGCAGGGGTCAAAACGATGTTTCATATTCATGTTTTGTCCGCAGTTACATCTGATTTGGTTAAATTTTGTTTTGAGGCCATCCGTTCTGATGCGAAAGATCAGCTTATTAATATCTACGTAGGGGGACTTGAAGAAAAAGGCCGCCCCTAACTCGGGACAGGTCCCACCTGTGATCGGTGGCCACCCGACCTAAGTCTGTCTCCCACTGTCCGCGGACCACCCGTCGGGCCATGGCCTTCGCCTCCGAATCGGAGAGGCCAATATCCACAACGTTGACCGTCTGGCCCAGAGCCGCTTCCTTAGCGGCTCTATCTGCAGAATCATTTCAGGCTATTCCCGAGTGAGACGGGATCCAAACCAGTGACAACATTATACCCTTTATGGTGCTTTGGTGGTTCAAAAATAAGATAAGATTTCCTTGATAATTTCATTCCTATTTGGGTAGTTATTCTTTACTGCTGTAATGACTGATTTACTCGGAATAGGAAAGGATTGGTACCGAAATAGGGGGATTCTGTATGTCTTTGATATATGTATAGGCTATACAAATGGCCCAAAATTCGGCTGTGAAAATGGATATGTTGTTATTCAGCTTATATTCAGACCAATTCTGAGTTTAGCTCTCAGACTATTATCAAATTCATTACGAACCAAGTATTGTTCTAATGTCAAGTGCATATGCTTTAGTAACCTGACAATTGAGCATATAATTGACTCACTTGTGTAAACAAGTGAGTCTATGTTTTAACCCGGTTTTCGGTTGTCTGTGTGTGTGTGTGTGTGTGTCTGTGTGTCCGTGGTAAACTTTAACATTGACATTTTCTCTGCAACTACTTTGTCAGTTGACACCAAATTTGGCATAAAAATAGGAAAAATTCAGTTCTTTCCAGTCGTCTTGTTTAAAACAATATTGCGCCTCTGGGATGGGCACAAAAAAATAAAGAATGAAGCCTAATTATATGCAAACTGCATTTACTGTTATATTTATATTTTTTGTATTCTCTAAACTTGGCACTTTGATCTGATATTCTGACCCAACAGCTAGAGCAGTCATTATTATCATTTTTTGTTCAAACAGGAACTTCTTTTGCTAAGCATGGAAGTTTTATTTATTTTGCAAACGGTTTGGTGCAGATAGTAAAAAAGGGAAATTACTCTGTAATGCTAGGGGGAGTTAATTTGCTTTAAACTGATCTTTCTCATCTTAAACATTACATTTTGAAACAGGAGAGGCAAGGCCTTCAAGACTCACTTATGATGCACTTTTTAAAAAACATCCAAGCTTTTTATGTATTGAGTATAATTTCAAAATGTAATGTTTAAGATGAGAAAGATCAGTTTAAAGCAAACTAAGTCCCCCAGCAGAGTAATTTCCCTTGTTTTACTGCCTGCAGCAAAACGTTTGCAATAAACAAAACTTTCATGCTTAGCAAAAAGAAGTTCCTGTTTGAACAAAAAATGAAAATAATGACAGATCTTTTGTTGAGTCGAATATCAGATCAAAGTGCCAAGTTTAGAGAATATAAAAAATATAAATATAACAGTAAATGCATTATACTCAATACATAAAAAGCTTGGATTTAAAAAAAAAAGTGTATCACAAGTGAGTCTCCTGGCATGGGAACTTTTTAAAACAACTCCAACCGAACAAACTTGACCTTAAGGGTGTAGACGCCAATAGGTCGTTAAACTCCAATACTCGGCGAGTCTTGAAGGCTTTGCCTCTCTTGTTTTTCACTGTAGTTTGATGAAGCCTTTTGTACACGAAAGTGTGTCTTCACAAGTGACTGAGAACGTTGATGTTTTTGACTTTTTGCATTCATTATCAGTTGTTTCGCTTGTCAGTTTAATGACTTTAAGTAATTTCCTGTAACTGTATTTAGAGTTGTTTTGTTGTTGTTGTTTTTTTTCTTCCAAATTTCACCCACATTTTTACCCTCATTTGCCCAGTTTCTCCCAACCCTTCTAACCGATAATACTCAGATGTATTCATAAATACGTTATAGTGTGTCAGGCGCCTATGGTGGAAGTGTGGGATTTTCTCAGACACACTGTTCACTGATGGACCCCTCCTTCCTGCCTCCCTACTCTTCTCCCCCCCCCCCCTCCACACATTCCATGGCATCTATCCCCACCAACACCCCTCCCCATACCCTCTCTCCCTCCCCCCCCCCTTTCCCTTGGCCAAGTGCAGAGGGAGCAAGTTATCAAGAAATACTAAGTAAAGATGGTATCTCCTCTGACCATTCTCTTCCTATACGATCCCCTGCCCTTTTCCCTTCCATCACCCTCAACCCCCCCACACCCCCCCCCCCCCATGTCGATCTCTGGCAGGATGGCATCTGCCTCAATGGTCACCACATGGTGTGGTGTGTTTATCATGAACTGTTTAGAACAGAATCAGGGCTGGGCGATCTTTCCTCCTCCTTCCCTTCCTCTTTTCATCACCCCCCCCCCCTTCCCCTCCCCTTCTCCTTGACAATGCTGGGTTCTGTGAGAAAAGTGTTGGATGTGCAAGTCTAGCACGGTTGGTCCCAGATTGGTCTGTTAACTTCAGCCAATTGGAAACGTTCTGGGTCAGAAGATAGTTTGCATACGGTCCCAGCTTGTGAAGAGGATAAAATGAATAGGCAAGAGGGGTTTCTTCCTTTTCCTTCCTTGAAGCAGGCCAGGAGAGCCAGACGGTCAAGACAGTACCATGGGGACTGTGTGCTGTTAAGTTAGAGAAATAAACACCTCAATTCATCTTTCTAAAAGACCCTGCTGTGGTATGAGGAGAGTAGATTGTGCACCTATCCTCTGCCTGTTATCCTACTCAACCCCTACCCCCACCACTACTACTACCCCCTTTTAACAACTTGGCGTCACCGACAGGATCAGCAGGTGAGGTGTCTCTTAGCTTTAGCAGCACACAGCCCAACACAGCCCAACGCAGCCCAGCACAGCCCAACCCAGCCCGAGGATGACCATGCCTACTAACACAGCACAGCAGTCCCCCATGCAGTGGTGTGTGGCACCCACACTGCCAGTGTTCACTGGTGAGCCAGGCGAGACGTCGGCTGAGGACTTCGTCACTGAGGTGGAGAGGGTCCTGGCCGCATACCCCATGGGAGACGAGATGGCTGCATACTTCATCTACAGCCATATGCAGGGAACTGCACGCAGGGAGCTGATGCTGCGGGACCTGGAGGACACCAACACCCCAGAGAAGGTGACCGGCATTCTACTGGGGGTGTTCGGTGGCGGACGGCGTGTCACCACACTACTGTCCATACTTTTCAGCAGGGTACAGCAGCCGGAGGAGTCCATCATGGACTATTCTCATGCTCTGCGCAGCATGGAGAGAACTATCCAGATGAAGACGACTGGGGCCCTCACTGCTGACATGCTGAGGGACCACTTCATCAGTGGCCTCCGGGACGCCTTGTTGAAAAGGGAGCTGCACCAGGTAGTGAGGTGAGAGCCTCAAACCACCTTCATCCAGGCCAGAGATGAAGCTCTGAGGCTGCAGAGAGAGCTGGAAGAGGACCAACAACAGCAACAGGCCAGGGAACAGATGGCACAATTGGGGGACAAACTGTTGTTGTTAGAGGGAAAAGTCAGGTCCATGCAGGGGCTAGTGTCAGGTCTAGTTGGTCAGAGAGATGATGTTTTAGTTAAGAATAGGGCTGTGGGCAAAAAGAAAAAGAAGAAAGTCGGGAAAGGAAAAATCCAGTCAGCAGTGGGGAATAGGATTTCCCCAAACCACAACAAGGGTAAGGATTTCCCCAAAGTAAAGAGCAAGGTTTCCCACAATGAAATACACAGAGACTTCCACAATGGTCTCAAGGGGCGGGATCACAAACTGGAAGAAAGGATTTCAGATAAACTGATGAAGAGCCATTCAGTAGGTGACTGCAATGGTGATGGTCCATGCCGAGATGAATGGGTGCTGCTGCCCATGCCACCTGATCCAGGGATTCCTGGTCAATGTTGGAAGAGGGAGAATGGCGTAGACTGCCAAGCTGCAGTCAAGACTCCCAGACCATCACGCAAATCAGTGTGCACTGGTTTGTGTGAGACTAGCACCAGGTCTCATCTTAAGCCTGAAATGCACATGTCTTGTGGCTCAAAAGGTGCTAGAATGTCGGCTCAAATGGATAGGAACTGGGATGGGAGACTGACAGGGTCAATACTCCCAAAATGTAGTGCTATGTACAAGACTAATGTGAACCGCCTTTCAGTGAGTAGACTTGCTGCTGTAGCCTGCTAGTGGATCTGGTATTTTGCGTACAGGGTGGTGTTTTAGCTGGAAGTTTAATGCTGCTTTTCATGTTTTATGGTTACTCAGTCTGTTGAAGTTACAATTTCTATACTGGCCTTTCCTGTTTGAAGGTTTTTAGGTATTGCTTTTTTGTTGCTGACAATGTTCTGCATTTATTTGCAATATGTAAGGGTGACATACATCAGATAATGTATGATGACAGGGATTCCTGTAAGATCCTTATGTATTAATGTTTTGCTAATACTCTTCGTTGGAGAATTTGTCTCACCATTAGCATGAAGCAATTGATTGGTATACAATCTGCAGCAATGAGGACATTGCTTTCAAAAGCAAGGGGTGGATGTTATAGTGTGTCAGGCGCCTATGGTGGAAGTGTGGGATTTTCTCAGACACACTGTTCACTGATGGACCCCTCCTTCCTGCCTCCCTACTCTTCTCCCCCTCCCCCTCCACACATTCCATGGCATCTATCCCCACCAACACCCCTCCCCATACCCTCTCTCCCTTTCCCCCCCCCCCCCCCTTCCCTTGGCCAAGTGCAGAGGGAGCAAGTTATCAAGAAGTACTAAGTAAAGATGGTATCTCCTCTGACCATTCTCTTCCTATACGATCCCCTGCCCTTTTCCCTTCCATCACCCTCAACCCCCCCACCCTCCTCCTTACCCCCCCCCCCCCCATGTCGATCTCTGGCAGGATGGCATCTGCCTCAATGGTCACCACATGGTGTGGTGTGTTTATCATGAACTGTTTAGAACAGAATCAGGGCTGGGCGATCTTTCCTCCTCCTTCCCTTCCTCTTTTCATCACCCCCCCCCCTTCCCCTCCCCTTCTCCTTGACAATGCTGGGTTCTGTGAGAAAAGTGTTGGATGTGCAAGTCTAGCACGGTTGGTCCCAGATTGGTCTGTTAACTTCAGCCAATTGGAAACGTTCTGGGTCAGAAGATAGTTTGCATACGGTACCAGCTTGTGAAGAGGATAAAATGAATAGGCAAGAGGGGTTTCTTCCTTTTCCTTCCTTGAAGCAGGCCAGGAGAGCCAGACGGTCAAGACAGTACCATGGGGGCTGTGTGCTGTTAAGTTAGAGAAATAAACACCTCAATTCATCTTTCTAAAAGACCCTGCTGTGGTATGAGGAGAGTAGATTGTGCACCTATCCTCTGCCTGTTATCCTACTCAACCCCTACCCCCACCACTACTACTACCCCCTTTTAACAAATACTTTAACAAAATGTCTTCAATCACCGATATGTGTGACGGGACATTAAACAAAATTCCTCCTTATATTTATGTATAATCTTTAATGCAGGAATTGAAAAGGCGCTGCCTATATGGGTGTTATCTAGCTTGGATCCATCAGTGTGTATCTGTAGTGTATGTGAAATAGAATTTTTTTTTCTTTTGCTTTATAGCTTATTATGTTTGGTTGATGTTTCTTGGATGTATCTTCCAAGGCAGTATCTATAACGGGTGGTTCTAAAACCCAAGAGGGCAGGGGCACAGAAAATGGGTTAGTGATATATTTTGTGTCTACGTTTGCGTCTTTTAATGTAGGTGTAACGTAGTTTGTAATTTGAGTGAATGCCTTATATATTTGTGGTGTCTTGTTTTTCATTTTTTGAAAATGTGTTATGCTACTCTCCTCTCCATACAGAGATGAGAAAACAACTTGTGTGGGGTTCTCCGTCGCAAAAGAACGGATAGCGTAATTAGTACAGTTCAATTTAATTGTATGAGAGAGGGGCATCCAGTCAATGTCCCGACAAATTGTCCCTGGTAAATTGTGGCATGTTTGGGAAGGTCAAGGGCTATCTTGAGAGCCCTTGATTCGACTCTCTGTAGTCGTATCAACGACGACCCGGGGGCATTGAAAATACCTCTTTTCCACAGAGGAGTCTGGTTCTGACAAGGGCCATGATCAGCTCCACACGGACCTTGAGATCAGTGGCCCACCTCTCCCTGGACAAGGATTTAATAAAGTTGATGGCTGGTGTTGCTTTACTAATAAGGTGATTAATGTTTACATT
Organism: Babylonia areolata; assembly: GCF_041734735.1. NCBI lineage: Eukaryota > Metazoa > Mollusca > Gastropoda > Neogastropoda > Buccinidae > Babylonia > Babylonia areolata. Next base: position 43,883,031 of record NC_134896.1, read on the forward strand.
GCAAGTGGGGGGTTCTGTAAAGATAACTCCTAAAAATTTTACCTGTTTTGACTGTTTGATGATGTCATCATATACATGTATACTAAGGTCTGTGTCCCTTCTCCTGCTACAGATGACGAAGACACATTTGCCTGTGAAAAAAGAAAAAGAAAAAAAAAGGTAGTTAATAGGCCGATGTCATGTTGAAATTTTTTTTATAGCTTTGTCATATTTATTTACCTTATGGGTCTTATAAACCTCCGACCATATGAGTATGTCATCGGAACACACAAGAGCAGAACATTTTCTAAAATCTAATTTACTCATGTCGTGTAAAATGATGCTGGCCTGTGGGACGCCCATGTTGAGTTTATGCGTTTGTCTGACGGCATTCCTCGTTACACCAGGGGTTCAGTCTACGTGTGTTTGTTTTATTTGTGACCGTTTTTATCGGAATAGATCTACTGGCTGCAGTAAGGCTATGTTGTTTTATATCATTGTAGTGAGTTTCTATGTCTGTCGTATAAGTGGTCAGGGTCTATCAAATTAAAAGAGTTTCCGAACAATGTCCAGTCAGCTTTATCAAAATCAAATGTAGATTTTGTGATAGTTTCTGTTTGATTGAAGTCGGTATGGACTTGCAAGCATATTGGCAAGTGGTCAGAGCGGAGGGGGTCATCTCCCACAGTCCACTCATGCATAACGGCCAAGTCAGAGCCAGTAACCAAGGTCAAGTGTATTGCAGTCTGTCTGTCTGTCTGGTAGTCTCGTCGGCGTCCCGTCGTTCAGTGGAACCAAGTCCGACTCAACTATCGTCTGATGGAGGGCTCCGCCACCCCCACACCCCCCCCCTCCCCTGTGTATATTTTGTTGTTATGTTCCTAGCTCAGGGTAGCGGCTGTTAAAGTCACCAACAACAATCCATTTTTTGCTTTATCCAGATTTTGTAGCCAGCCAGTACAGCCGGGCATGGTACATCCTTTCGGATAGTAGATATTCACCATGTTCGCTTTTGTATTAGCTAATTTTAACTGAATTGTATCAATATATGATTAGCCGTCAGTATTATCAATTGGAGAAGGAGTGTATGAATATTGTCAGTGTGTATGAACATAGGTCGCTTTGTAAACTTTATTTATTTTATTCCTAACTTGGGGTGGGTAATAATACCCTTCTATTTTTGGTAGGTCAGGATAAGTCGCGTTGAGTGATTGTAAGCAAATAACATGATGCATCTGGCTACTATTGTGTAGGAAATGAAGGAGGTATTCATAAGTTGTTTTAACACACACACACACACACACACACACACACGCGCGCGCACGCCTTACACAAAAACTTAATACTCGCGCGCGCGCGCGCACACACACACACACAAACACACACACACACCCCATCTTGTCCATTCACTGTCCGACTGGTCTTTCCCCTCCTCACACACACACAGATTGCGTTGACCTTTTTTCTGTCCTTTTTTCCTCTCTTTTTTGTTTTGTTTTGTTTTTATGTTTTTGGTTTTTTACCTGTTCTCACGCCTCCCCCTCTCTCTCTTTCTCTCTTTTGTTGTTTTTTTGTTTTGTTTTGTTTTTTGTTTTGTTTTTGGATAAGTCATTGTTCAGTGCTTTTGACTGAGTGCTTTTTTTCATGAACTTGCGTGAATACAGCAAACAATGTATTCGATGCTTTTTACTGAGTTCCAGCAATTCCCAATCATTTCTAACTCATTATTTGTTTCATTGGTAAGTTGAACAGCTACTATCAGTGTAATTAGTAATCCCACCGTCAAGAAATTCTGTGACAGAGTCATTCATGTCTGATTTTAGACTTGAGAGTTGGACATCAACAATGCGTGACATTCCTTTTGTTGTCCACGACATGTGAATTGCCCGCAGGCATTCAGGGCTTTGTATGCATGTTACACTCCATGCATCATTATTACCGGGTGTGGTTCAGATTATATTTTATTATTATTATTATTGTAATCAATACCTCCATTATTATGATTGTTGCTGTTATTGTTATCAACAGAAATAATCGTAACATTAATATCATTCCTTTTTTTTTCCATTTTTTTAATCCTCCGAAGAAAGACTGATGGAATGATCAATGTCAGAGGCATGTCCATTGACAGAAATGTATCAACATGCACATCCGAGAGGTGAACGATGAATATGTGTGTTATACCCGGCTGAGTAGGGTTGTCAACAGATCGTGTATACGTTTTGGTTTCTTGTCAAAGGATCTTTTTCTGGAACACACACACACGCGCGCGCACACACTCACACACGCAAAAGCACATTCGCTCACACACACACACACAATCAACTCACACACGCGCGCGCGCTCGCGCACACACACACACACACACACACAAACACACACTTCCTCCTTGTTTACGTATTTACTTTATTAATTGATTTGTTTATTCGTTTATCTGTTTATTTTCTAAGCTCCAGTCTCTAAGTTGAAAGACCAGAAAATGGAGAGGCTGCACTTTTTGCTCAAGAGAGATAGTTCAGAATATCACTTTTTTTACAGTTCTTTTTCCTCATTACTATGTGTCATATGCTGTGTATTTGGTGTTATGTTTTATATATTTCTACATTTTGTCTGTGTCATGTGAGATACAATTTTAATTTTTGGTTACCCTTCCACCCAGTTTAGAAACCAGTTTATTGCCTGAATTTGACAATAGAAAAATGCTCACAATGCACCCCAGAGTACTACAAGATGTTACATTACTGGAAAAAGTGCTGTGTTGGAAAATATCTTTACTTAGCAATTATGCTGTTAATATGTTATACTCTCCATAACAGTTTAACATGACTAGTTTAACAATATCGTCCCTGAAGTGTCAGGGATTATGAAATCTCCAGAAAAGAAGAGATGTGTATCATTTTCTCCGCAAAAAGTCATATGATATTAATTTCTATAAGGCACACATTTTACTGCCGAACTGAAACATATGTCAAGTCAGAATGGGATATAGGTGTTTTTTCGTCTCATATAAGTCTAATGCAAGGGGAGTGGCAATATTGTTTAACAATAATTTTGAATGTAAAATACATTAAGTAGAAAGGGATACAAATGGAAATTTTATCATCATATCTTTAACTCACTCAGTACGACCAGTCCTCTCTTCTCCTCTGCACGGACCCCTCGGATGTCCAGTGGGTGTCTCAATGACCCAACCTTCAGCTTCCGTCGTCAGACTTGTGGTATTCTTTGTCAACATTCACCTCTTCAGTACAAGAGCCTTCCACTTGCAATATTTTGATGGTGGTAATTAGGGTGAAACGCTGTTAACGTCGTCTCTTTCGCCGTTCGTATGGAAAGAGTTAAGAGCTATGGAAAGACATCCTGTTGATAAATGTGTATGGTCCAAACAAAGATAATCCCGAATTTTACGAAACTTTGAAAGAAAGAATAAAGAAGTATGCTAATCATGCCCCCCTATTAGCAGGTGATTGGAATCTCGTTCTTGACTCATACTTAGATTATGATAATCATAGTAACATTCATATTCCAAAAGCAAAGGAAATTGTTGAAAACATGATGGCAGAATTCAGTTTGACAGATGTCTGGCGTGAAAATAATCACCTTGTTAAACGTTTTACATGGTGAAGAAGTTCACCTTTAAAACAAACTTGCATAGATTTTTTTTCTTGTATCGGATGATCATATATGGAATTCTGATGATGCAGATATTATACCAGGGTATCGAGCAGATCACTCAATAATTACTTTGAAATGAAAATTCGGTAAAACTATAAAACATAGCACATTTTGGAAATTCAGCTGTACTTTACTTGGAGATAAGCAATTTGTAGATGAAATTTACAAATTGATAGACAAAACTATTTGTGAATGCGTAATTGAACAGTATGATACAGAAACAGTCAGGGGAATTTCTTACATGAACATTGATCTTCAAATTTCAGATATAGTATTTATAGACTTTCTTCTCATGAAAATACGATCTAAAACCATAGCTTTTGCTAAAATGAAGAAAAAGGGTGCAACAGAAAAAGAAGAACCGATAACAAAAATAGATTTATTGGAGAGAAAAAAGAAAATAAAGGAGATAAAGATATGAAAAAGTTAAAAGAGAAAAACGAAGAGTTAGTGTCCTTTAGGGAAAAGAAAATACAAGGTCTTATATTAAGATCGAGAGCAAAATGGATCGCAGAAGGAGAAAAAGTAACAGACGAACCAGAAAATATAAAACAGGAAGTTAATTACTTTTGCATAAATTTATACACAAAACAAAAAACTTTTGATACTTGTGAAATAAGAGATTTAGTTAGTGAATTGCCAGAACTATCAAACGATGAACGTTTTATTAGAAGGAGAAATAAGTTTAGAGGAAGCGAGCTTAGCATTAAAGAATATGAAAAATGGAAAGAGTCCTGGCACAGATGGGTATGGAGTTGAATTTTACACACAAAAAGAGGAAAAAATTAGGCCCTTTTGTAGTTCGTGCTTTAAATCAGTCAATGAGAGATAGAGAACGATAACGTGTATCCCCAAACCAGACAAACCGAAAGAATACAGAAAAAACTGGAGACCTATCTCACTACTTAACGTGCTGTATAAAATAGGGTCAGCATGCATTGCTAAAATAATAAAACAGGTTCTTCCAAAGTTAGTGGGTGAAGATCAAACCGGTTTTGTTGCAAACGGGTATCTTGGAGATAATATAAGACTGATTTATGACCTAATCACTTATTTAGATTCACGACATCTACCAGGACTTTTACCATGCTTAGACTTTGAAAAAGCCTTTGACTTGCTGGACTGGCTTTTCTTGTTTAAAACTTTGAGAACATATGGTTTTGGTGTTAGTATATGTGGATGGATAAAAACTTTTTATAAAAATGTAAAATCGACTGTAATAGTCAATGGTCAAACAGAATGGTTTCTTATAGAAAGGGGCTGTTGACAAGGTGATCCACTTTCTCCATATTTGTTTATATTATGTGTAGAAATAGCAATTATGATTAGGGAAGATAAAGAAATAAAAGGTGTAAACACTGATAATAAAGAGTATAAGATATCTCAGTTTTCTGATGATGCATAGCTGATGAATATTGGGGATGTTAAATCTTTTGAAAGATCTATTCGTCAAGTAGAAGAATTTGGTATGTTTTCAGGCCTGTTCATGAATGCACAAAAAACACAAGCCACATGGCTAGGATGTAGAAAAAGTTCAAAAATAAAATCCATGCAGCGTTTGAACATTAAATGGAATCCAGAGAAATTTAAGATACTGGGAATATGGTTTACGAATGATATCAAAGACTGCGAAAATATTAATTATGCAGAGAAACTATCTAAAATGAAGGCTCTGCTTCAGATATGGGTAAAAAGAAATATTACACCTATAGGACGTGTTGCAGTTATAAATCTCTGATCCTGTCCAAACTAATCCACCTATGGATTTTGCTTCCAAATCCTCCAGATAATTTTGTAAATAATTGTCAGAAAATGTGTTTTCAGTTCGTATGGAATAGCAAATGAGACAAGATCAGAAGAAAGACAGCAACAAAATGTATTAAGAAAGGGCGTTTAAACATACCATATAAAATATAAGAAAATATACCGAAGCACTGATATTAACTTGGTTAAGAAAATTTAGAACTACAAAACACAAATGGGAAAAAAATTGCAATGGAAAATTTCCCATTTCATTCTAGTTAGCTGAGTATCCACTTTAAAAGATTTGTAGCGACTCGCGGAACTTACGGCATAGTTCTACCACCCGAAAACGCCTAAAATTACCATTTTTTGTTATCTTGGTTTACCCACTAAATTTCAACCAATCTGTTTCAAATTTGGTCTGTATTTAGTTTAAGTTTTACTGTTTGCATATCTGAAATCAGCTGAAGATTTTATCGTATCTTCACATTGTAAATAGGGTTTGAATTTTGTGAAAAGTAGTGTGTACGGAAAAACGGTTCCATCAGGGTTTCCCTGGTAACATAAGAACTAAACATGCTAATGGCATGAAATTTCACAGAAACACTGTCAGATGAACAGGGAACAATGTGTTGGCAGGAAAAAAGTCATAGAAAAAAAGTCAATGTTGTTTTGGTCTTCTAAATTATGTGAAAAACTGGAAAAATACAAATTCATTTATAAGGCCTAAATTACCAAAAGCTCCCAACAAAATGTAGCAAAATGTGTAATAAACACATACTGAAAATTTGAGCTCAATCTGATGAATAGTTGGGTTTTTTTTAGTTTTTTTTTTTTTTAGATATTTGGGAAATGGTGAACATAAATGGCGAAAATTGCGTTTTGAGAAAATGGGCTTTAAAGTTTTCATTTTGACTGCATCCTAATTATGTATTAAAGTACTTCAAATGACTTTTTTCCATCATGTGGTGCATGCTTGAATAGTTTCTGACTCACTGTACTACTCATGGGCCCCTGCCTGGTAATACTCCTCAGTTTTTTCACCCTCCTGGTCCGCAGCAGTCAGCGCTTTATGTCGTCAAGCAAACTTCATCACAGCATTTGCCTGTATTTGTCCTGATGCAACTCTTTTTCTGTCCAGCTGAGCCTGTTTCATTTTATCTAAATTGCCTGGATTCTTTCTGATAGCTGCACCATAGTGCCCTTGAATTATCTGGATGGCTTTTTTGGTAAGTTTGTTCTGGCCTCCAATACCTTTTACTGTCTTTCCTCTATGGCTGAATGTTTTTTCAGATCACTGACTTTGTTTGAAAGATGTCTACCCATCCTTTTTTTGGACATGGCCACAGCAATCTAATTTTCTAATTGTCACATTTTCATAAATGGCTTCATTCTTCAATGTAGTGTAGGTCTTACTGTCTCCGTCTCCTAAAAAGTTGATGTATCGAAGGCCATATTTCTATGTCTTGTCGTTCAAAGAAGTGGGGATATTCATGTTCCCTAAAAATCTTTTTCCCTGAGCCTGGTGTCTTCCTATTGCAAACATAGACAATGGAAATCTTCTGTTTACTTCAAAAACTTTGTTTATCATCTCAGAAGTTGTGAAACTGACCTTGTTTTTGCATCCACACTCAAATGTAAACAAAGAAGCAAGATCGGTTCTTTCTTCTTTCACAGAAGATAGGTGACTTGAACCCAGTGGTTTCTTGCAATCAGGGCACAAAAGTCCATTCACAAATTGAACTAACAGTTCACAATCAACAAATCTATACCGTGAGAGTTCATCATCCTTGTCAAACTCTACATCCAGAGGGTGAGAAAGTTTTTCACCCTAAGCACTGGGTTCAGAACTTGTAGCAGACGACAGACCAGCTGCTTTGTCATCACCACTATCGCCTGAACTATCATCTTTTGCACCACTCTGCTCTAATTTTCTCCTTTTCTGTGGAGGCACACGCTTTTTGGACTTGTAAGAAGCCTTCATCTTACCCATTTCTGACCAAAAACAAGTTTATACACTCACTGTGTGTTGAAAACAAGCAATGCATGCAACTTCGGCAATCAGCTTCCATTTGTTTCACAGTGTCAAGCCAAAGGCCATTAATGACGCGGCCTCTGATTGGTTGAGAACTAGGTTGCTGCTGTGTGGCCCTTCTACCAACAGCCAATGAAATACTTTGTTTTGGACTGTTTTAGCTCAGTTTTTAGGGGGGTTGAGAGGATTCTGGTGTTTATTTTCGTGTTTAAATTTTGTTTTTATGTTCAGTAGAAGCTGAGATATGATTTTTTGAAGTTTATGCATAATTAATTAGCTACATTTCTGTTTTAATTTTAACATACATACCTCAGAAAATAATTATTTAAAAATACTTATGAAACTTGACTGCAAAAGGCATTGATAACACGAAATCAGTAAGGGTTTTCGGAATCTAAGTCACGGAAAACCCCATCTCATGCAAAAAAAAGATTTTTTGCGTTTTTCCATGGTAGAACCTTCCCTTAAATTAAGTTAATATTAAGTCATTCGAGTTTGCCTTTATAGTTATCTTCCTTGTCTGTTGCTAGGGTTCTTCTTCTTCAGTGTTGAGGGCCCACAATCAGACTTGATTATTCTGGTACCTATAACTGGGGGTTCGTAGCAGATAAATCTGGGTACTGGACACAGTTCAGTTTTCAGTCGTGATGATCATGATGGTGGGGTGGGTGGGGGAGGGGGGCGGGGGGGAATGAGGAGGTAGGAGGAGGAGGGTGGGTGAAGAAGGGAGGAGAGGGATGGTGGGTTAGGGCAGCAGGGTGATGGTGGGTGATGAGGGTGAAGAGGGTGGGGGAGGGGGGGGGGGGGGCGGGAAGTCAGTCTAGTCTGAGGTTTTGGAGGCCCATGACACAAATGTGTCAAGTGTTGTGGCCTCAACTGTTCCTTGTTGGAGATTATTCCAGTTTTTGACAGTTCTAGGCAGAAAAGAAGCAGCTCTATACTGGGTCCTTGATGTGACCAGTTGAAACTGTTAGTCATGGCCACGTCGTCTATGGTCAGGTAGAGGGACAAGTTTTTCTTTCAGACTGGGATAGTGAACAAGGCCTTGGTGCGCTTTGAACAGCATACAGAGTCTTGCTACTTGCCGTCTTTCCTCCAATGAGGGCCATCCCAATGTGTCTAGCATGCTGTTAACACTTGAAGTGTTCCTGTTCAGGACGAAGCGTGCAGCTCGTCTTTGAACCACTTCTATTTTTGTTATGTTCTTTTCTGTATGGGGGTCCCAGACGGAGGACGCGTACTCCAGATGGGGCGGACTAGCGCTTTGTAGGCTTGTTTCTTGATCTCTGAGGAGTTGATTTTCAGGTTTCGTCGGAGAAATTTGAGTGTTCTATTTGCTTTGAAATGGAAGTCATTTGTAGTGGACGTTGGACTATTTAGGGACCATTCTAGCGCAGAGTCTGTCCAGTCTACTCCGTGCAGGTCGAAGACAGTTTTGCTGTTAGGGCTACCGCAGTCCACACAGTACCAGGGAGTGTCGGGGCTCTCTCCCAGAGCATGGTAATACACAGTGTCTATACTTTGGCAATGACCATGAAACCACTGTCCACACTGTTCACAGGCCACGCCTCTGTCACCCCAACTCACTGCCAGGTCGTATGTGCCGCAGATCCAGGAAGAATGTGACTGAGTGTCAGTCAGGGACTGGGTGTTGGACGGGGACTGAGTGTTGGGCTTGGGGTGGAGGGAATCCTGTTGTCCTCAGCCATTGGTGCTTGGTCCAGGGTTTGGCTCTGGGGAATACGAATTGGACAGCAGGATGCTGCCTTGTGAATACATGCTTGGCCAGTGCGAGCAAGGGTGTCCACAAAAACACTGAACCCCGTGCCAAGTGAACGGAACACTGTCTTTTCTCTAAAGTTTACAGAGTCCAGCTGGTTAGGGGCTAAGGGTCTGTGGGTGTCACACGTAACAGTTTTATGAATTAGGGCTGTGGCCGCTGTAATGAGCAGCGTAAAGTTTAAAGAAAACATTGTCACACACAACACCGGAACTGGCGGAAGTAAACAAACAGTATTCACATTGTCACTCACTGACCCAGTCAGTCACCACAACGAATATAGAAAGTTTATAAGTGAAGTTTTTTTGGATAATCATGACTTAGCATATGTGTGCTAATATCTACACCACAGTTTCTGTTAAAAAAAATTTGACAATTTAATAAAGTATTTAGCAAAAACAAAGTTTTTTCATGTAGAACATTCACAGTGCTGAGAAAACACGTCCATCATCGCGCTTCCCTTGTTGTTGTCTTGAGTAACGTTTTTGGTTACTCTGTCGATCTTTTCTGAGATATATTAAATCTCATAAACTTACCAAGTTTGTGTCTACAAATTATTGTCTTCCTAAATTGGTGACCCCGACACCGAACAACGTAAAAATGGCCGAAGAAAGTTCTCTTAAAGCTGTTATAGCTGACTTAGCTGTTCAACTACAAGCTCTCAATGCTCAATCAAACCATGTCAACACAGTGACAATCAAACTTCCAGAGTTCTGGACCAAGTCACCTGAAGTTTGGTTTGCCAGGGTTGAAGCACAATTTGGATCCAAAGGAATTAATCAAGACCAAACAAAATATGACTACATTGTCAGCGCAATAGACATCAACACAGCAGAGGAAGTACAGTCAATTCTCATCAACCCACCAAATGATGACAAGTACAACACATTGAAGAATACTCTTATCAAGACTTTTGGCAAATCTCAACACCAGAAAGATGCTGAACTCCTCAATCTCAATGGACTTGGTGACAAACGCCCCACTGCTCTCTTGCGAAAGATCGACGCTCTCAATAACGACCCCCAAACACTAAAACACGCATTGTTCCTGGCAAACCTTCCTTCTGACATTCAAAGAATTTTAGCAGGGCACAACACTGCAGACACAGACACACTTGCTGAGGCAGCAGACCGCATCTGGGAGTCACGTACTGCCGGTGTACAACAGGTCTCCAAGGCACCATCAGAAACACACAACACAAACATGGAACTGCTCTCTGATCAGAATGTAGTTGCACCACCATTGGAAAAGACTGTCTTTGCCTTTCAAAAGGAAAAGCGACGCCCTGCTCCTTCAAAGAGTAGCACAACCAGTTCGTCTTCCGTGTGCTTCTACCACCAGAGATTTGGACCAGATGCCCGCCTGGCTGCAAATTCGCATCACTACTTTCCAGAGCAAGCAACCAAGGTGCATCATCCCAGGGAAACGTCAGTGCCGGCCGCTAACGTGTTTGCGGCCAGCGTTTCCAGTTCCAACACGTATTCAGTTTATGATCGACGCACTGGCCAATCTTTCTTGATTGACAGTGGCGCTGACGTGTCAGTTTATCCAGCCTCTCCACAGGACCGCAAGACCAATCTACCTTCCCTACCATTCTCTGCTGCTAATGGAACTTCCATTAAAACCTGGGGCAAACGCAACATCCCTTTGGAAATTAGGCCCAATCATGTGTACACACAATTTTTATCTCGCTGATGTTACTCGCCCCATTCTTGGTGCTGATTTCTTCATTGCTCATGAACTTATCATCGACCTTAAGGGCAAGTGCCTTCTGTCCCTTGACAATGCCTCTGTTTTCCTCAAAAGCACTGATTCCTCCATGACCCTTGCAGGTCTATCACTTCATCCACACAACGAGTACTCTGAGATTCTCCATCAGTTCCCAGAGTTACTCACTCCACGTTTTGACTCTACCATCAATAAACATGGTGTGGAACATCACATGGACCGCCTGTCCATGCTCGTGCTCGATGCCTGAGTCCAGAAAAACTGACTGCTGCAAAAGCTGAATTCTTGAAGATGGAACAGATGGGCATCAAACAGCAGTTAAACTCACCGTGGTCTTCACCCCTTCATGTGGTTCCCAAAGCGGGGTGCCAGTGGCAATCCTGTGGTGACTACAAACTACTGAATGCTGCTACCAAAGATGATCACTATCCCTTGCCTCATATCCAAGATTTCAACAATATCCTCACAGGATGCAAAATCTTCTCCAAGACTGATTTGGTCAGGGGCTACCATCAAATTCCTATGGTGCCATCTTCTGTTGAAAAAACAGCCATCATCACACGTTTCGGACTCTGGGAGTTCATTCGCATGCCCTTCAGCCTCAAGAATGCTGCTCAGGCATTCCAATGACTGATGGATGGCATCCTTCGGGACATACCATTCGCTTTTGTCTACACTGATGACATTCTTGTGGCCAGTCACTCACACAAAGAACACTTTGAACACCTCAGTCAACTTTTCCAACTACTTTCCGCTAATGGACTGGTTATCAACAAAGCTAAGTGTGTCTTTGGTGTTTGTGAGCTGGACTTCCTTGGCCACCACGTCACTGCTCAGGGAATACGTCCACTTCCAGACCGAGTGGCTGCTCTTCAAGACTGCGCTCCCCCCACTGATCGCTCAGTTCTTCAAAGGTTCCTTGGAATGATGAACTACTATCATCGTTTCATTCCACATGTTGCTGACATTCTAGCCCCACTCCACGCTCAGGCAAGTGGTAAAGGACAAACTATTCAGTGGTCTGAGCCTTGTCAAACTGCGTTTGAAAAAGCCAAGGAAGCTCTGAAAGAAGCCGTGCTTCTACATCATCCTCATCCAGATGCACCTACAAGCCTCACAGTCGATGCTTCCAACACAGCTTTGGGTGCCCAGCATGAACAGAAACAGGGTCAGTCCTGGGTACCTCTCCCTTTCTCCTCTCGAAAACTTTCTGAAACGGAGAAGAAATACAGCCTCAACACTGCTCTTCTCGTCAAAGGTGGTCATAATGTGGTCGTTCATCTTCTGTGCTGCCTCTTTCAGTGGCTCCTTACATTCCTCAGTGTAGATGGGAATGAGTCGCTGGGGTTGGCGTTTCTTTGGGGAATGAATCTGCAACTCCATGTACACTGTGTGTTTCAGTTCTTGGGACAAGGTTGAGGTGGTTTGTGAGGAACAAGTCCAGGGTATTATTTCCTTTTGTTGGCTCCATTACCATCTGCTTCCAGACTACATCATTGATGGCGTCCATAAACTGTCGGTGAGTCTCTGGTTTGGGGCATCCCTTCTTTAGCGTCTTGGTGGGCCAGTGCCAGCCTGGTAGGTTAAAATCGCCACCGGCAACGATGATGGCATTCTTGTATGAGTGCGAAGCAAGACAGGCAGATTTCACAAAGGCGTTCATGCTGTCGGTGTAAACTGTGTTGGGATGGTAGAAGCAGCAAACCAGTAGTGTGTGCCGTCCTTTCATCTTGATCCCCACCCAAAGGTTTTCGTAACCCGTGGAGAGTTCGGGCATCTCATGGGAGGTCAGGTCTTCTGAGACAAGGATAAAAACACCTCCCCCATTCTCTTTATCCCATTCACCCGGTGGTCTGTCTCTGCGATAGATGTTGAATCCCCTGGGGAAGATTTCTGCGTTGGAATGGGACTGGATCAGCCATGATTCTGTGCCGACAATGATGTCTGGTCTTGGGGCTTGGACAAGGTTGCTGAATTCGGCTACCTTACCAACGATAGAGTAGCAGTTCACATTCAGGAACTGGAGGGATCGTCTGCTGTGTTTGTCTTGCTTACTTGCTCTAGAGTGTGTGGAAGTATGGATTGATTTGAAGGGGCTGTTTATGTTGGAGCAATTGGATGTGTCACTGTGACGACTGTCAGATATTTCACTGAGATGGGTGGTATCTACACAATGCAAGTCAAAGGCAATGGTACTGTAGTTGACATTGGCGCAAACAACGCAGTGCCAGGTGACATCGCTTCTGCCAAGGAGGTCGTAGAATCCACTGCTGATAAGCTGGCATTTTGCATGGAACCACTGTCCACAAGACTCACATTCAACGTCTAGTTGGTCACAGGTAACAGTGCGGTCACAGGCACCGCATGGGTAGCGGGAGTCCTTGTCTTTATTTGAGGGGTCATGGGGTTGCATGCCATTTGGTGGAGTTGTGTCTTGCCCACGGTTTGAAGTGAGAGACATGACAAGGAGGAGGAGTACTGTGTACTTTGGGAGTTTCCTTGAGGTCAACATGGGGGCATATCAGCTGGTGGGAGGAAGGTTTTCAGGGCAGTGCTGTCAACACGAAGTCCGCCATGTTTGTTTACATTCTAAACATGGTCGTGGATGTCATATAGCCAGTTTGATGATTTTCCTTGATAGTCAGGTAAGGAGATGATATAATTCGCTTACCTTATTGCAGCAAGGGTCAGGGGAAAGAGTTTCTGATCAAACAATATGGTTTTGAATTGAAGAAAAATATTAATTTTCACTACAAACTGAAGAGCTCACAAAAACGAACTACACAAATCCTCGCGCACGCACAATCTCCCCCCGACCCGCAATCTCCCCCCAAGATTATAACATAGACTCATTTTGATACTGTAGGCATAGGGCACTATTTGATCTAACTGTTTGCAAATGGTTTGTATCTATGGGCCGTCTAAAGATATCATCTCTGCATTGTCAGGGGCTTGGTAATTTACAGAAAAGAACAGATGTTTTCAATTAATTAAGGCAAAAAGAATTACTATATTTACTTTTTACAAGACACACACTTAACTACAAAATAAGAAAGACAAATGACAGCTGAATGGGGTTTCAAAAGCGTGTTTTCTTCAAATAATTTAAGATCAAGAGAAGCAGCTATATATCTTTCTGAATAATAACATTGACTAAATTATAAAAGACACACACAGTAATTATATTTTCATAGTATTAAAAACAGATGTGGAAATCTTACTGGTTAATATTTATGGTCCCAACAAAGACAATTCTGTTTTTTTCCAATAAATTCAGGGAAATTTTTTTTTTTAAATCAACATTTCTAATATAGTAATTTGTGGGGATTGGAATTTGGTTCTAAATACTAATCTAGATTATTCTAATTACAAAACTGTAAACAATGTAAGAGCATGGGAGACAGTAATATATATGATTGCCGATTTAGAACTTGTAGATATCTGGAGAGACTTGAACCCAGTAGTTCTTAGATATATCTGGAGAAGGCGGACTCCATTACAGCAAAGTTGTCTAGATCTTTTTTCTAATATCTGAGAATCTCATTACAAATGTAAAAGAAGTAGATATTCTCTATGGCTATAAAAATGATCATTCTCTAATTAATATCGCCCAAGCAATTAATAAGGACATCAAAAGGAAGACACTCTGGAAATTCAATTCATTTCTACTCAAAACAGTAAATATACAAAATTAGTAAAACAAACCATAGAATATATTAAAGAACAGTATGCAGTATCCCCCACCATAGAAATAATATAAGTAAAATACCAATAAGTGGTATATAAGTGATCAGTTATTCCTAGGTGTGTTGCTAATGGAAATAGAGCAAAGACTATATCTTTCAGCATACATAAGAAAAGAGAATTTAATCAAAAAGAAGAGATTTTGGAAAAAGAAATACCCAGATAAGAGAAAGCTAATTCAATAAATAATGACACTAAGGAACTCCTAGAGAGAAAGGGTGAACTTCAAGAGTTGAGCAAAGCAGAAATGGAGGGCACAGCACGACGGTTAATGCAGAGATAAAAGACATCTAATGTTACAGTGTCAGGTTATGGTTGGGTTTTGGCATCCCCAAGCCACAACACACTACCCCTTGTTTACCAACTCCCCCCTACTCTCCCCCCACCCCCCATCCCCACTCCTCCCCCACTTGAGACTGTTGGTCACAGGAAGTCCCTTTCCTCCCCGCCTCCCCCCCCCACCCCCTCCCTCTCTCCCAGCCCTCTCCTCTCATGCTAAGCCCACATGCCTACTCTGTTGTTAAGCCACTTGCAGGCACCTCACAGTCAAACATAGCCAGAACAATTAGCCTCTCAGACACCACTTCAACTCCCTCCCCCCCCCCCCACACACACACACTCTCCTCATCCCTCCCCCCATCCTTTCCCTGCTGAAGTGTTTGTAGGGATTAGGACAGCGTGTGTGTTGCATCCTGGCTATTGCTCATCCTCTTCTGACCAACCAGAGGTGTCCGTTTGGAACATTTTATACACAAAGTCTACGCCTGCGAGACTTGGACCCTGACTGCAGACATCGAGAGAAGAATCCAAGCTGTCGAGATGAGATGCTTTCGTAGACTACTTGGCATCTCCTACAGAGACCACATCACTAACACGGAAGTGAAGAACAGAATCAAGCAAAGTATTGGACCCTACGAAGACCTTCTGTCCATAGTGAAGAAACGCAAACTTAGGTGGTATGGACACATCTCCCGACCATCTGGTCTTGCCAAAACGTTCCTGCAAGGCACCGTACAAGGAGGCAGAAGGAGAGGACGGCAGAAGAAGAGATGGGAAGACAACATCCGGGGGTGGACAGGCTTGACTCTCGGTGACGCCCTGAGGAAATCAGAAAACCGTGAAGAGTGGAGAGGGGTGGTGGTCAGGTCAGCAGCGGTGCCCCAACGGTCTGAACCCAGACTACGGGAGAGGTGAAGGTGAAGGTGATACACAAAGTGTGTTTACAACCAATCGGGTGATGTGTCTCTAAATCATAGACACAGACGGAGTGTTGGGACCATTGGTCCATTTGGGTTGTACCAGTTAGGAAAGCATGAATATAAACAGCGAGCTCAGATGGCTACAGCCTTTTCCCTGCTGTTAGCAAACTAGGGAGCCAGACTGAGAGACTGAGGCTCCACTGAGAAAGACATCTGTTGACCAGGAGGAGTGTGTGCTGCTAAATGCTAGCTGCTGCTAACTGCAAAGTTAGGATGTGCTGCAAAGTTAGGATGTGCTGATAAGTGCTAAGTTAGGGAAATAAACACCTCAATTCATCTTACTAAAAGACCCTGCTGTGGTACGAGGAGAGAGTGGATTGTGCACCTATCCTCTGCCTGTTATCTTACCTCTTCTTCCTTCTTCTCCGTTTACCCCCACTCCCGCCCCTTTTTACATAAATATTTCTGTAACCTTGAAAAACGGCATTTTGCTTGTAAACAAATGTTGAGATTAATAACTGATCAAGGTATTGGAGACTTTGTAGTTACATCAGAAAGATATTGGAGACTTTGTAGTTAGATCCATAAATGAAGATTTCATAAGAGAAGGAATGTCTGATACTCAGAGAGAAGTAATAATTATGTGTTTACTGAAGGGAGACAAACCTCGGGAATATCTTAAAAACTGGAGACCAATATCATTATCAAATGTAAGATATAAGGCAAGATCATCATGCATAGTCAAAAGAATAAAAACTGTCTTTCCAAAATAAATAAATGAAGGCCAAACAGAATTTGCCACAGGAGGAAAGTACATTGGAGATAATCTCAGAACTCAGAAATATTTTACTGCAAGGCCACCAGCCTGTTTGCAAAGGAGGTACATACATAAAATTGCGACACACAAAATACCGAAAATAATGGGGGGGGGGGGGGGGGGGGGGGGGGGGGGGGATGTCATGGACACAACACTTCATAACTGAAAAAGTAGACAAAGATTATTGGCTCGTGACATTTCCTTGAGTAACTTTAAGGTTTTTTGAAAAGTTATATAATCATGTCATTTCTTCTTTCTTTTTTAAGGCGTAATAAATATACATTGCCACAGAGCGAGTCATGAGCCTGTTTTCATTTTGTAAAAGTAACGCTAAGTCTGTGTATTCATTTATGTTTCTGGACATTTTCACGAGGTATTTTTCCCTGATTAACTGATACATTGGACATACTAACAGAAAATGGCGTTCGTCTTCTTCAGCGTTGCAGAAAGGGCAGGAGTTTGATCTTACTGTGTATCTTTTGTGCAAATTTATATCACTTATGCCTAGCCTGAATCTAGCAAAGACAGTACGAAACTTAACAATGGTTATGTCTGAAATGTACTTAAAACAGCGATATGTAGAGTATCTATCACTTTCAAATAGTTTACTTGACCAGTCTTGTTTATGACAGTCTATTATGCGTTGTTTAAAAACTTGTATGAATGGGTTTTCGTTTCCAACTCCTCCATTCAACCAAACGTCTGAAAATCCATATATATCTAGGCAATGCTTGACCATGTCGGCCCAGTTGTGTTTGTCGAGCTGGCTTTCTGCGTTTCTGATAATTATGTTTTTGTTCATTTCATAAGCTTGTTTTGGCAGTCTGGAAAGATTTAATCTTCGTAGTTTGAACCAATACCGAATTACCTTAATCATACTGTCAACATATAGGGGGTACCTACCTAGTTCACCATACACCATCAGGTTTGGAGTTTTGGGACCTACCCGAAGAAAACGCTTACAGGCAAATGTATGAGGGGCTTCTACAGACTGAAAACGAGTCAACCCCCAAATTTCAGCTGCATACAACAACATAGGCTTCACCTGTGCATCAAATAATTTAAAGGAAACTGAGTATTCCATGCTTCCAAGGCTCCACATTGTTTTAATGATTTCTACCACTCTGCCTTTCGCTCTTCCTGCAATTTCTTCCAATGGAGATAATCTCAGAACCCTGTATGACATTGTGCGCTATCTAAAAATTAACAGTCTTCCATGTTTATTAGTTTCAGTAGATTTTGAAAAAGCCTTGACTCAGTAAATTGGACATATATGAATCAAGTTCTCAAAGCCTTTGGATTTGGAGAAGGTGTGTGTAACCTCTAACAGAAATATAAAATCTCATGTAATAGTAAATTGGAAAACATCCCAAAGCCTTGAAATACAGAAATGGTGTCAACAAGGAGATCCAGTTCCACCTTATTTATTCGTGTATTAATTATCTATGTGTTATGTTCAGAAATACTAGAATTCAAAATAAGATCAGATGAAAATATTAAAGGTATTACAATTCTTGATACCATATTCAAAATTAGTCAATTTACTGATGATCCATCATTCACTTTGGAAGGGGATAAGGAATCATATGAACAACTATTCAGAACTCTAAATGATTTCAAAGAAATCTTGGGATTAAAACTTAATTATGAAAAAAACCTGTTAATAATTGGTTGGGACAACAAACAAAAATAAAAAATTTCATATTTACCTGATAAAAAGACGAAATGGAACCCTCCTAAATGTAAGCAATTAGGTGTGTAGTTTGTGAACGATCTGTCAAAATTAACTGAAATCATTAACATGATAGATAAGTTAACAGAAGTTAGGGCACTGTTCAAAATTTGGTAAAAACTATGTAAGCCCCTTGGCAGAATTGTTAAACTGACATCTCTTATACTTTCAAAACTAATATACCAGTGGATTCTTCTTCCGTATCCTCCAGACAAATCAATTACAAAGAATATGGTATGAGTTTATATGGGATAAAAAATCTGATAAAATGAAAAGGAAATACTCAGTTCATAGCATAGATAATGGGGATATAGGTATTCCAGACAGAAACGTTTATAAAAGCTTTAAAATCACATGGGTTAAAACGATATGTACACGGGAAATAAAGGGAAGTGAATGCTGTATCTCAAATATCAGGAAATTAAGTCAGTGGATATATATGGCTCCAAAAAGTTATCAAATAGTAAATGTAATAAGTTTTGGAGAGATGTATTTCAGACTTTTGACAAGTTTTCCAACAACACATTTTACTTCATGAACTGGGCTAATAAAAAGATATACTCAGTTCGAGATACTATTGATGATGATGGGTTGTTTCTAAGTCATATAACTTTATCACAAAAATATGGCATTAACACTAACTACCTAGAATTTATGGGATGCATAAGATCAATAAAAGGATACATACGATTCAATAATATTACTATAAATGATAATCAACAATGTAATGATAGATCAAAAGCATTACAAATAATAATCCCAACAATCTGATGAATGACCGTCCTATTTCAAATCTTCCCTTTCTAAGTTGTTCGAGTGTCTTGTTCATTTGCAGCTTAGTGACCACTTGACTCACAACTTACTCAGCCCTTTCCAGTCAGCATACATCATCACAGCACTGAAACTGCACTTGAAAAGATCATGAATGATATTTCAACATCCCTTGACAATGGTAAAATTTGTGTTCTTACATTGCTTGATTTTTCTGCCACTTTTGATACCATTGGTTGCAATCTTGCTAAATAGACTTAGATACTCCTTTGGCATCTCTGGCTCCGCACTATCATGCTTCCAATCCTATCTTAGAAACAGAACAGAAACACTCACCATAAATGGCCATCAATCTTTCCCATCATCAGTTATATATGGTGTTCTGTAAGGATCTGTACTTGGACCAGTGCTGTTTATTCTTTATACTCAACCACTTTTTGATGTTGTCAAAAACCATTCTGTAAATCATGCTATTGCTGACGATAACCAGCTCTACAAAGAAACAACATTTTCCAATCTTGACTCTTCCATTGGCTTCAACAGTTGAATTGCTGACATTAAGGCATGAACGAATCAAAACAAACTACAACTAAATGATAGAAAACTGAAGCTATCATTATTTCTTCAAGCAGATCTATTTACAACACTTTACCTTTCTCTCTTAAAATTGGAGATACAGATGTAGACTTTGTATCTTCAGTGAAGAATCTGGGTGTAACATTTGATTCAAACCTTTCAATGAAGAAACACATAAATAATCTCTACAAGGCTGCATACTTTCAAATTCAAAAGGTCAGTTCCATTCAACATCACCTTACTACTCAAGCAACACAAACTCAGGTGTGCTCTCTTGTCTTGTCCAGACTTGATTATTATAATTCACTCCTCATTGGTTGTCTTCAGTACTTACTACATGAACTCCAGAAAGTTCAAAAAGCAGCAGCAAGGTTAATCAAGGTTAACCAATATTGTCAATTCATCCCTTCTTACTGGAACGTTTCCATCCACTTTCAAAACTGCAATTGTCTGGCCTCTTCTGAAGAAACCCAATCTTGATGCAAACATTTTGAAAAATTATCGACCAGTTTCTAACCTTCCTTTCCTGTCCAAACTCCTCGAAAAAATCTGTCCTGAAGTAGCTCAACAACCACCTTTGTTTCAACAATATCCTTCACCCTTTTCAGTCTGCATATCATGCTGACCACAGCACCAAAACCACTCTCCTTCACATCCTGAACAATCTACTGCTAGCATCCTACTCAGGAAAAATTTCCCTTCTCACCCTTCTCGACTTGTCAGCCGCCTTTGACATGACAGACCATTCAATCCTTCTCTCCCATCTTCATTTTACATTTGGCATCAATGGCACTGTTCTCAACTGGTTCAAATCTCATCTCACTGATCGATTCCAGTCTGTCATCATCAATAATTTCCAGTCTGAACCCGTTAAAATCAAACATGGAGTCCCACAGGGATCTGTTTTAGGCCCAGTTCTCTTCAGACTGTACACTGCTCCTCTTGCTGAAATTATCAACAACCACAATGTTAGTCATCATTCCTATGCTGATGACACTCAAGTTCAGAAGAGTGATACCCCTGAAAAATTGTCCTCACTCTTGCAAGAAACATCTGAATGCTTCATGGACATTCAAAACTGGATGACTCTAAATAAGTTACAATCGAACGCAGACAAAACCGAAACAATAATCATAGGAACTAAACAAAAACTCTCTTCCATCACAGATGACAAAATCAAACTTGGCAGTACATCCAACCCT
Source organism: Babylonia areolata (assembly GCF_041734735.1). Taxonomy (NCBI): domain Eukaryota; kingdom Metazoa; phylum Mollusca; class Gastropoda; order Neogastropoda; family Buccinidae; genus Babylonia; species Babylonia areolata. The sequence continues at coordinate 43,904,012 of NC_134896.1, forward strand.
CTTTCCGGCTCAGTCAGTAAACACAGCGTTGTCCTTCACAACACACTGTCCATCCAAAAATTTATCAGTCAGACATGTCAATCCTGCTACTGCCAATTGTGACGCATCAGTTCCATTCAGAAATACCTGTCCACCGATGCAACATCTAGACTTGTTTCTCTCATTCTCTCTTGCCTTGACTACTTTAACTCCCTATTGTCTGGTTTGCCTGCTTCATCCATTCAGTCCCTTCAGCACATACAAAACTCTGCTGCCCAACTCGTCCTCAGAAAGATAAGATCTGAGCACATCACTCCTATTTTGGAACATTTCCACTCTGTGTTATAAATGTATTCACAAATCTGCCCCTTCCTATCTTTGTGGCTGCCTTCACCTCTATGCTCCATCTCGTTCTCTATGATCGGCTTCGGATCCACTCTGTTTACACATACCCAGATTCAAACACTCCACTGTTGGACACCGTTCTTTCTATGTCTCTGGACCTTGCATTTGGAATGAACTTCCTCTTTCGCTTCATCACGCCTCTGCACTCTTCACAAGATAGCTTCCCTCCCCTGCCTCTTCCTTGTCTTCAGTTTCTTCAGTTTTAGAGTTATGCATGTGTGTGAATGACTGGTGTGAAAGTGCTTAGATTTGTCTCTGCACAAATTTCAGCACTATATAAATACTATCACTATTATTATTATTATTATTACTAATCTTAAGAACTGAAAAGACTGAAAATATCACTCATATTCTGCATTCTCTTAATTGATAACCAATTTCTGCCCACATTCAGTATAAAGTCGCAACTCTTACCTTCAACTCTGCACCTCAGTATTTGGGAGAAGTCATTCAAACCTATACACCCCCACAACAACTCAGATCATCTTCTGATTCATGGCAGCTACTCATTTCCCATGTTAAAACCCAATCCTTTGGTGATTCTTCCTTTTCTCATTCAGCTCCATCTGTCTGGAACAGTTTACCTCACGAGCTATGTCACTCTCCCTCATTTCAATCTTTTAAAACTGGTCTGAAAACATAATTTTGAAAACCCCTATGCATACACCTTCCATCCCTTTCCAATGACATTCAGTAATAAGCTATGCAGACTCCACGTGCAGGTGCCCGCGTGTGTGTTTAATTAAGAAATGTAATAGGCGTAGTCTTTGAATCTGTTTTGTGCTTGTGCGTCAACCCATTGTTTTTTCGTCTTCCTTTTGTAAGTTATTGCGTGTGTTTGTGTATGTGTTTAATGTTTATTGTAAAGCACTTTGAGCTCCCTTTAATGGAAGAAAGTGCTCAATAAGTATTCATTATTATCATTATTCTTATCATTACTATTATTATCACTATCAGGGACTAGTAAAGGTTCGTGAATATATTATAACATAATACTGAAACAAATATTACATGGTGTAAGACCTTTCAAGTGGGAACAAAATCTCGACACCCAAGTTAACTGGAAAACCACTTTAAAACAAATAAGAAGAACAAACAAGGTGAAACTGAAATGGTTCTAAATCAGACTATGTTATGGTATCTTTGTGACAAATAGTATTTTGAAGAAGATGGACATAACTAGTAGCGGTAAGTGCCACTTCCGTGGACGTGCAAAAGACAGCAAAACATTATCGACTGCACATTGTCTCAAAACTTTTGGAGAAACTTGGAGAGGATACTAAAAGATAAATGTGAAAATTGTGTAAAATTAATACTAAATGTTGAATTAGTTTTATCTGAAAATGATTGAAAGACAAAAACAGACGATATATTTGATCAAATCATTTTACTTGCCAAACATTATATATACTGGTGCAAAATTAACAAACATATACCACTTGTTCAACATTTCTTAGAGGATCTGAAATTGAACTATAAGATTGAAAAATACTCACATATTTTGGAAATGTCATATGAAAACTTTGTCAGAAAATGGTATCCTTGTAGAAAGCTTGTGTTCACTGAAGAACAACTGAACGAAGTGGTTTTACAGAATATACATGGGATTGACATCAATATCTCATGTTTAAATACCCTACATAGTGCCCTATTTCTAATGCCTAGAATACTGTATTTCCACTTATATGCCACTAAAAAAAAAAGTTAAATTAAGGTTGTAGGGTAGGCATGCCTAACTGTTTGTGTGCCACCCAAGCGTTCTCACCACAAACATTTCACAATTTAACATCTGCCTCGACCTCTTTCGATACTTTAATGAACATCCATTTCCAAAACCCAGTCTTACATGAGCTATTTCTGTCTATTTCCATGCTCTTTCTTCTCTTTGTGCACCACTGCCAACCAAGTTCACAAACGTTCTTTCAAAATCCTAAAACTAAAGGAAGCAAGTTGTAGGACTTTTAACTTTGACACGATTTAAAATAGCTGAGGAGAAATTCATGCATCAATCAGCAGTGGAAACAATTGAGGCATGACCCACCAAAACAATCCTCTGACTGGAAAGACTCTGGGGGAGGAAGCACAACCTTGTTTCTCCTGATTTCCTTCCTAACCAATTTTAAATCCTAAAATGAAAGGAAGCAAGTTGTAGGACTTTAACTTTGACACGATTTAAAATAGCTGATTTGATTGGATATGTTATATGAATTGTGCATTTTCACTGCTGGGAGAATTTGAGAAAGCATAATGGTGACATCACAACGTCAGTTTTGACAGGAATTTCCAAAAGTGCCATTTGCAATCAGACCATAGGATATTTTGATTAGTCTATCTTTGAACAATGCACAATCCAGCTAGTATGCCGACTACAAGACCTGAAAGAAACAAAAGAATGGGAGAAAAACCCCGAAAACCTCAACCATCTATTCAACACAGTCATTTCACCCACTCTAGGAAGACATTGTCGGGAATGGCCAGAGGGCAAAACTGATGCGGAAGTGAAGCTACTTATAGAAGAAAACAGTAAAGAAGAGGACATCATCATATACACAGATGGCTCAGTCACCAAAGACCAGTCTGGTTGGGGATTCACTGCGAAACAAAATGGAAAAACAATTTGGGAAGAGAATGCTGCCTACAAAGTCACAACCTCCAGCCTAACGATGGAAGTTGAAGCTGTGACACATGCCCTCCAGTGGCTATCGTCCATCCATACGCCCGGAAACCAACATGCCATGATTCTAACCGACTCAATGAACCTCATACAGAAAATTGAAAACGGAATGGGAAGCCCAGAGTGGCATAAGGCAATGCGCAACTTTCAGATTAAAAAACTCACATGGTCATACTGCCCGGGACATGCAGGTGTTAAGGGAAATGAGCGAGCTGACAGACTTGCTGGTAACGCAACACCAACGAGCGGCCTACATCTAGGAAAATCGGAAATCCTCAGAAAAGTCAAAGAATACCAAAAAGAACAGGTACAAGGCCATCACACCATCGATCGCCGCAAAGAAATAGAAGCAGAGAGAGGGAGCGGCCGCAAGTCTAACATGAAAGGTAGAGCACGATGCTTTGCAAATCAAACAAATATCGGCATCATTTCCAAACCAACATTGCGCAAATTTCTTCAAAACGGAACAGAGTCTCTGTGGGCCTTTCCAAATACAATAGACTGAGCAACACACTAGACGCCACGTTCTTGGCATCAGAGATCTTTTCCCATCCCTCTTGCGGCCAGTCAGTGGCAGCCTCTGTGCGTGTGTGTATGTGTGTGTATGTGTGGGTCTGTGCTTTTGAGTGCGTTTGTGAATGCGCGAGAGTGAAAGTGTACACAAGTGTCAGGAGAGATATGTGTACGTGTGTGTGTGTGTGTGTGTGTGAGGGGAGGTGGGAGTGCGGGGGGAGGTGGGGTAGAGGATGAGGTATGTGAGTGTATGCATGCCTACAATGTGGGAGCAACAGGATATTGGAACGTATATATATATATATATATATATATATATATATATATATATATATATCTTTGTATGTACGTGTGTGGGGTTGGGGGTGGGAGATATGGGCGTGTGTGTGTGCTTGTACAGGTAAGTGTTCATCTCTGTGAGTGTGTGTTTGTGTGTGTGTGCCGTGGAAGCTGCGATACGTAGACTAGAAATGAGTGTGTGGAGGAGGGGGTAGAGGAGGTGCAAGGTAATGTGTGTGTGTGTGTGTGTGTATGTGTGTGTTGAAGCTCATGTTTATATGTATTTGACTGTGCTTTCATATGTGCTTGTACAAGTAAGTGTTCATCTCTGTGAGTGTGTGTTTGTGTGTGTGTGTGTGTGTGCCGTGGAAGCCGCGATACGTAGACTAGAAATGAGTGTGTGGAGGAGGGGGGTAGAGGAGGTGCAAGGTAATGTGTGTGTGTGTGTGTGTGTGTGTTGGAGCTCATGTACGTTTATATGTATTTGACTGTGCTTTCATATCTGTGAAACTGCATGTTTGGTGCATTTCTGTTATGCATGTGTGGGTGTATGTGTGAATGTATGTCTTCATGTTTTACATTTATCCGCTTATTTATCACCATTGTTGTCTTATTTATTTATTTATTTATGTTTTATTATTATCATTTTATTAGTATTACTAATATTATTACTACTACCTTTTTCTATATTATAATTATTATTTATTTATTTATGCAAGCTTATCTATTATTTATTCCCCCGTTTTTTTGTTGTTGTTTTTTTTTCTCAAGGCCTGACAAAGCGCGTTGGGTTACGCTGCTGGTCAGGCATCTGCTTGGCAGATGTGGTGTAGCGTATATGGTTTTGTCCGAACGCAGTGACGCCTCCTTGAGCTACTGATACTGATACTGAACAATGCTGCACAGTTAATGAGCGCTTTCAAAAGGGTGTGGTTGTGCATGATGTGGGATGTGTGTGCTTAAACGTGTTTGTGTGTGTTTGTGCACATGTGATCAAAACCAACAATATAACAGTCTGGTGCCATGTTCCAATAATATATTATGTCTAATGACTGAAAGACCTGCTTCTGTTTTAATTGCCCGCATGTACCCAAACCTATCGTTCGCAATAAGACTTGCCCATTCGCATTTACCGTCATGCACCCCTGCTATTTAAACCATTGAAAAAAGGAGCAGATAAACCTTTACTGGTGCAACCTGTCGGAGAAAGCCTTCAAAAACAGAAGAGCTGCATTTGACGATCATACAACCTGTTATCTGTATAATACACACATTGAGCTGATCGCTTTGGATCGTTCACAATTAGGCCTACCTACCCTATTAACTTTTCAGATAATCTTAATATAAAATCAATACTGAATATATAATGATGAATGTACTATGAATAATCTTGCTAGATTTCATGTTGTGCGGAAGTGTGCATATGTATGTGTATGTGTATATGTATGTATATGTACGTGTGTGTGTGTGTATATATATATTCATGTGTTTGTATATACATGTTTATGTTCTCATTGTCTTTGTGCATATGTCTACATTTGCTAAAAATCACCCAGAGTGTCATCATATCTCAAGTTCTTCCTTTTTGTAAACCTCATATATCTCCAACTGTTTTTTGTTTTTTTGTTTTTTTGGTTTTTTTCTTTCTCTCATTAGACCAGAAAAAATGTTTGTTGTTGTTGTATGAATGGAAGTGAAACTGTAATCTTGATTCAAGCTGGAAAACAGGAAAAATAGAACCTTGTTTTTGAAGGGGGAAAAAGGGGGAAAAAAAAGAAAGAATATAGAGCAAATACAGAAAATTAAAGCATAAAACACACTAAAACACCACAAGGAATTCATGAACAAAACCAACTGTGCACAAGCTCCTGATTCTTAGCCAACACAGGAGATAAAATGCCACATATAACACTACCCCTCAATCCTCCTTGAAAAGAAAGCCCCAAAAAATGGAATGCATGTGCACAAAAAAAGCAAAATTAAATACTTTTTAAGTCCAAACAAACAAACATACATATCAAAGATTGTCTGTAAAATCTCTGGAAGTGATTCCATGAAAAAGCCTCATGCTTTATCGTTTGTTCAGACTGTTCCAATGCAGTGTATATTTGGGGTAGATAAACACTTGTGTTAAACCTGCCCTTGTGAGTATGTGTCATTCAGCTTCTCAAAGACTGGGATTGGTGGAACCAGCATCTTGAAGGGCTGTGAACAGAAACAATATTCAGTTAGCGGATACTGGAAGAAAAAACAAGTTCTGCTTGGCAAACCCAGTGTGTGGGAGGAGGGGGGTGGGGGGCGGTATGTATGCAATATGCATAAATGTATGTAAGTTGGGTGTCTCTGTATGTGTGTGTATGCATGTCCACATACATACATTTGTGTGTATGACTGAGTGTATGCATTATCGCTTCTGTGTGTGTACATGTGTATGCAAGAGACACACATTCTTTTACTTATCATTTGACAATGGGTTGTCAGTGTTTCTGTCTTTGTTACCAACAGTCAGTAATTTGTCTGTCACTAACATTGAATAACTGACTGTCACCAATGACAAATATCTGGTCTGTGGTCAATAATGCATCAGAGGTCTGTCAGTAAAGCACTGCATGTCAAGGTCTGTAAACAGTCACATTTTGTCAGCAGTCTATGTCAGAGTGAATACTGTGTTGTTTGTTTTATGCAAAGCTTCTTTTATCATTGCATCACACAATGATTACAATCATTAAAAAAAACAGTAATGCACCGAACACAAATATCATTTAACAAAAGTTGTTACTAGAACACTCAGTTAAAATGCATTACACATTCTACCTTGTTTGCCACGTGCTTGCTCAGATCTGCTTCACGGAAGTACTTGGATCCATATGGCAAGTGGCCAAACTTGGATGTGGTGTGCAGCAGTGGCTCATATGGCACACTGCGTCTGGTGAAGGGCTGGAATCTGAAATAAACATGTGGAGTTTTAATTATACTCCCTGTTTGGTTTAATATATTCATCATGTCAAACTGGTGCAAATTAGGCCAATCTGCTGGCCAAAGTTCATGGCTAAAACAGAACTGAAACAACTCCATCAGGCTGCTCAGCCAATCAGTGCAATTCCCTGCCTTAAGGACTGTATTGCCATTCAATGGCCAACAAGGAATAACCTATGTGAAGAACAGGAAAACAGTGGGGAAGGACAGGCGGGCACCAAAAGCAGTGGGGAAAGATGGGTGGGCATATGAATCTGAAATGGCAAGTATTCAAACAAATAAGGAGTACAGTAAAAACTCCCCATTTTCGTGTCACATACTGTACCATATCAAACCGGCCATAACCTTACAGACCATGTATCTCACAATGTCAGTAAGCAGCAAAAAGAGAAAAGTAGTTTTGAGGGTGAGCGCATCAAAGGGAATACAATCCAAGGGCTCAAACTACTTTTTCAATGAAATCCAGAATGAGGAACAAGTCCCACAGGGGAACCCTCTTGGGTTTCCATGTTTCCCTGAGTGAAGCCCCCTGGAGACTTCTCTGAGAAGGTATGGAGTCCCCTTAAAGACAGAACCCCCCTACCCAGCTGCCTGATTGGTACAGACAGACAATGTGCCCTCAAACCATACTAGCTGAGAGTTAAAGCCCCATGAAGCAGCATGCCAGGGACCCTTTTTACATTCACCAATCCAGCCATTTGAAGAGGGTAGCTTGTTAAGATTGGAGGGAGGTAAAGTGTGTAACATGGGAGTCAAACTCTCTGGCAGACTGACAGGATGATGGCCCAGAGCCACCACACTTCAGTCTCCCCCCCAAGAGGGGAGGTGTTCAGATGGTGAAAGAATCACCTGCCACATGCCCCTCTATGTCCTGAGACCAAAGGGATTTGGATGAGAGAGGCCGGATAGCAGGGTCCTGTGCCTTGCTAACCATGAACAGTATCCTTCTGCTGGAACCAGACGTCCCAGGGGAGGTGGGCTGGATAGTGCGACTGCCTGCCACAGACCTCACTGACTTGAAGGTGCCAAGGAATGGGGGCAAGATAGCAAGAATCATATGACCAATCCAGGGAGCCCACCCATAGAGGAGCTGAGAGACAGGACTTGGCATGGGAGGGCTGTACCACCACTGAGAGCAGCCTCAGTGAACTGTTGGGAATAAAGAACAGCTATGTAATCCCCTTATGGAGAAATTCATGCATAAACCAGCAGTGGAAACAATTGAGGCATGACCCCACCAAAACAATCCTCTGACTGGAAAGACTCTGAGGGAGGAAGCACAACCTTGTTTCTCCTGATTTCCTTCCTGACCAATTTTAAGGTTATCGGGTGATCCGTCTCAAGAGATGCATCACCCCAGTCATATAAATGGGAAAATCTGGAGACTTGGCATGGGTTAGAATCATGTGGTGAAACCAACCCAGTCTCTAGGGTTCATCCACTGTGGGGTGGTTTGCTAGGCACAACAACTGGTACTAGTCAGAACCCATGCTTTGAGCCCCAAAATAGAAAGGAAAGAGAGGTAATCGGGATGAAGTAAGAAGAAGAAAGTAATGATTCAAAGAGACATGAGTAGTGAGATTGAATCAAATATCAGTACAAATGCAAACAATGTTAAAAAAAAAAAACCTGTGGAAAAGCAAGAGTGAAACAAACTATACTTTAAAAAGTCAGCAAAAGGTTGGGGAAAGACAAAGCCAAAACCAAATGGACTCGTCAAGTCAACCGTTGGCCATCAGTACTGAAAGCAAAGAATTGTGCTGATTGGCTGAGCAGATGGCAGGCCTGACAGAGATGACTTTGTACTGTGCTAGCTGGGCCAAAAGAGCAAACTGATAGGCCTAGTTTGCACCAGTTTGACATGGAACAGTATATGACACTAAACATTAAACAGAACTGTATTTCAAATTATAAGCTGAGAAAAGGAGGAAAGAACAACCTCTTGCATAATAAAATGCTGTTTTGTCCTTAATATTTTTGAGAAAACTGAGGCAAATAACTTTTTGGTGAGAGAAACCTTTGACTGAAGGTTCAGAGGGTAGTGAGGGATGGGGGCCTTTTGTCTTCTTCTTTTCATTTGCTTTTACACTCTCAGTTGAGTTTTGTTTCCAAGACAAATTTGGCTGTCCTCTGCTGATTCATCAGGCTCACACCCCATTTCACTCCACTCTTACTCCCTTCCCTCCACCACTCCACCATCCCTGTTTCAAATGTGGGCCTTTGATTACATGTGGAATGAGTATGGGAACAGTTCATCATTTCTTCTCTTTAACTGGTGTTTTATATTAGGTTACTTCCCTTGTTTGGCAACCATATTTTCTGTTCATGCATCATTTCCAGGTTTCTTTGTGGCAATTTCTTGTTAAACAGTCTAAGACTATTTGCTTTACATATAAATCAATTTTAGAGTTATGATATCTATAATTCTAACGAAGCTGACATGTACCAGCCAGAGACCTCTGACAAAAATGTAGATAAATCTAATCTTGTGTCTGAACCATTTCCTGTTTTAACAACAACAGAAAAAGAAAAAAGCCTTCAAAGTTCAAACGTAGAAACACCAAATGTGTACCACCTATCTCATATTGCTGACTGACTGAATAATAAATGTACACAACACTACTCATTCAAATGGCTACACACTAAATGATCAAAAATGCACTTAAAAAGCTTGCTCAGTACTGATTACACTTTGCACTGAATCTGTCACTTACACACATGCATAAATCTAAACTGGAGAAACCGAAGACAAGGAAGAGGCAGGGGAGGGAGGCTATCTTGGGAAGAGGTGGGTTTTAAGGCCAGACTTGAAAGAGCTGAGAGCAGACCTGACAAAGCGAAAGTGAAAGTTCATTCTAAATGCAACGTCCAGAGACATTGAAAGAATGGTGGCTGACAGCGGAGTGTTTGTGAATCTGGGTATGCATAAACAGAGTGGATCAGAAGCCAATCATAGAGAGTGAGATGGGGTGTAGAGGTGAAGGCAGCCACAGAGACAGGAAGGGGAAGATTTGTGAATACATTTATACCATAGAGTGCTGATCTCGTATTTTATTTTGTGTGAGACAGGGAGCCAATGGAGATGTTGCAAGAGAGGAGTGATGTGCTCAGATCTTTTATTTCTGAGGACACGTCAGGCAGCAGAGTTTTGTATGCACTGAAGGGACTGAATGGATGAAGCAGGCAAACCAGACAATAGAGAATTACAGTAGTCAAGGCGAGAGAGAATGAGAGAAACGACAAGTCTAGATGTTGCGTCAGTGGACAGATATTTCCGAATGGAACTGATGCACTGCAATTGACAACAGCAGGATTGACAGGTCTGACTGATAAATTTTTGCATGGACAATGTGTTGTCAAGGACAATGCTGAAGCTCCTGACTGAGCTGGAAAGAGGGTTGGATGTACGTTTGATAGCGTCAGTTTTGATGGAAGAGAGTTTTTGTTTAGTTCCTATGATCATTGCTTTGGTTTTGTCTGTGTTGAAACTTATATAGAGTCATCTAGTTTTGAATGTCCAGGAAGCAGTCAGATGTTTCTTGCAAGAGCAAGAACAAATTATCAGGGTATCACTTTTTTGAAGCTGAATGTCATCAGCACAAGAATGATGACTGACATTGTGGCGGTTGAATATTTCAGTGAAAAGAGCAGTGTACAGTGTGAAGAGCACTGGGCCCTAATGGCTTCAGACTGACAATCATCAACTATGACAGACTGGCATTGGTCGGTGAAATATGATTTGAACTAGCTGAGAGCAGTACCATTGATACCAAATGTAAAACAAGAGAGGCAAGGCCTTCAAGACACTTGTGATACACTTTAAAAAAAAATCTAATCGTTAAAATGTGTTCTGTATTTGTTATTATAAAGCTTCGGGTTTAAAAAAAAAAAAAAAAAAAAAAAATCCTAACCAGATTCGAACCCCGCGTGTTCAGGTGAGAAGAAACTGCCTTATCCATTACGCTATCGTGGCTCCTTAACTGACGTTCTAAAATTTAACATTTGAACACACTTTTTTAAAGGGCCATAAATCAATTGCGGTATTCACAGTGAGAACGCTGTTTAAATCATATTATTCTGGTGTATCTTGGGCATTCAAAAAACTTTAAGGGCAATAAAAAATTCTTTTTAATGGCTATCACCGCAATCACACTGCAACATTTAGCCATTTTCACTAGATCTAGATAGATGTACAAGTTTAGTTACACCTGCCGGGAATGTACGACATGGTTGATTCAATTTCTCTTTTATGTTCATTCTAGTTTTATAGTTTTAAAGTTGATATGAAAATTTAGTATTTTGTTAAACTAATAACATGTAGAGCCAAGTACAAGTACTTCTAAACGTCGTAAGAAGTGAAAAGGACTTCATTTTGAGAAAAGTCAAGACTGGAAATTTTTTTGTTTCATCGTGATCAGTTCAAGGTTCGCATGGTTTACAATTTTTAACTGTGAATTCCAACTGATTCTGTGGGATATTTTTATGGCAGTTTGGGACATAATCCAGTAAGTGATGAGGCGTTCACAAATCTTTCTCTGAATAAATATTTAACGGTCTCCTTCTCCAACTTTCCATCACGTTATCATGTATTGTCCATTGAATATAGGATTGAACAGGCAGGTCAACAACTTGAAACAAAATGGCATCGTTCGCGTTCGCGAAGAATATGAGCACGCGCTTTGAATGTGTATAAATATGTGTACGCAATAGATTTTTGCCCATGACCTTTAGGGCTCAGCCAACAGATCTGTAAAGTCCACTCATCGTACTGATTTTAGTATTTTCCGAAAAAGACCACTTGGGCGAATGAACATAGTGAAAGCCCTGTACACTGAGAGTAAAACACACAAGCTTTTTATGTATTGAGTATAATTTCAAAATGTAATGTTTAAGATGAGAAAGATCAGTTTAAAGCAAATTAAGTCCCCTAGCATTAATTACAGAGTAATTTCCCTTTTTTACTATCTCCACCAAAACGTTTGCAAAATAAATAAAACTTCCATGCTTAGCAAAAGAAGTTCCTGTTTCAACAAAAAAATGATAATAATGACTGCTCTTGTTGTTGTGTCAGAATATCAGATCAAAGTGCCAAGTTTAGAGAATACAAAAAATATAAATATAACAGTAAATGCAGTTTGTATATAATTAGGCTTCATTTTTGTGTGTGTGTGTGTGTGTGCCCATCCCAGAGGTGCAATATTGTTCTATACAAGATGACTGGAAAGAACTGAATTTTTCCTATTTTTATGCCTAATTTGGTGTCCACTGACAAAGAATTTGCAGAGAAAATGTCAATATTAAAGTTTACCACGGACACACACACACACACACACACACACAGAGACAACCGAACACTGGGTTAAAACACAGACTCATTTTGTTTACACAAGTGAGACAATAAAAATGGGGAAGAAGGACAAATGATCTATTGTGTCAAAGGCGGCTGACAGTTTGAGAAGAGTTAGAAATTTTTCCTGAGTCGGACACTAGCAGTAGATTATTCAGGATGTGGAGGAGAGTGGTTTCAGTGCTGTGGTCAGCACGATAGGCAGACTGAAAAGGATTAAGGCTATTGTCAGCATGATAGGCAGACTGAAATGGGTGGAGTAGATTGTTGAAACAAAGGTGGTTGTAGAGCTGCTTCAGGATGGCATTTTCAAGAAGTTTGGACAGAATAGGAAGGTTAGAAACTGGTCAAAAGTTTTTCAAAATGTTTGAGTCAAGGTTGGATTTCTAGGTTGATATATAAACAGTGATTGTTCACATGCCTGGACGGAATGCATACCAAAACACCTACTCACCCATCTTCCCACCAGCACACACACACACATACGCACGCACGCACACACATACGCACACACACACACACCTCCACATACATACATACGTTTTCGTATTCAGACATTAAAAGTATCAAATGTCATTACTATGTGCCCAACCCCTTTGGATTTTTGACACACTTGTGTAAACAAAGTGAGTCTATGTTTTAACCCGGTGTTCGGTTGTCTGTGTGTGTGTGTGTGTGTGTGTGTGTGTGTCCGTGGTAAACTTTAACATTGACATTTTCTCTGCAAATACTTTGTCAGTTGACACCAAATTAGACATAACAATAGGAAAAATTCAGTTCTTTCCAGTCCTCTTGTTTAAAACAATATTGCACCTCTGGGATGGGCACAAAAAAATTAAAAAAATGAAGCCTAATTATATGCAAACTGCATTTACTGTTATATTTATATTTTTTGTATTCTCTAAACTTGGCACTTTGATCTGATATTCTGACACAACAACAAGAGCAGTCATTATTATCATTTTTTGTTGAAACAGGAACTTCGTTTGCTAAGCATGAAAGTTTTATTTATTTTGCAAACGTTTTGGTGCAGATAGTAAAAAAGGGAAATTACTCTGTAATTAATGCTAGGGGACTTAATTTGCTTTAAACTGATCTTTCTCATCTTAAACATTACATTTTGAAATTATACTCAATACATAAAAAACTTGGATTTTTAAAAAAAGTGTATCACAAGTGAGTCTTGAAGGCCTTGCGTCTCTTGTTTCATTGTGTTTGCCTCTGTTTTGATCTCGGCACCTTTTTTTCTTTTTTGCACCATCCCCACCATACACTGTTTGTGTATGAAAATTATAACACATTTGAAATTGTATGCCAAAAGCTGAAAGATGTATTCAAAAACATATGCCATGCAACTCGGTTTTTTTTTGTTTTTGTTTTTCCTGGTTATGAACCCGTCAATTTACACACTGAATGTTTGATTGATCATTGATTGGTTGGATCAAGTGTTAATTTTTGTCAGATTGTAGGACTGACTGGTGCATTATTTTATTTATCTATTTATTATCAGCATTACATTTTACAATTGATACTGATGTTTATATTTCTTTTCTTTTTTGTTGTTGTTTTGTTTGTTAACTGAAGACAGTCCTTTGCGTAGATGAAGTCACAGTCTGAAACGCACGCACGCGCACACACACACACACACACACACACACACACAACTGTTCACTCATAATCTGTCTTAATCGCCTATAAAAAAAAAAAAGAAGAAGAAGAATATTTCTTCTGCTCTCCTTACTGAGAGACTGCTTTTTTGAAGTTACTGAAATCATACCTTTTTCACCTATGTGATTTGTGTGTAAAGTTATGGTTAAAATTTTACAATGAATCAGTCTTTTTGTGTTATGAATCACTGTACATAACGTATTCGGTTTGTAATGATTGTACTTAAATATCATTGTCGGGTCACAGGTGTGACCTGCATTTGCTCATACTCTTGTGAAACATACTTTAGCTGATTATGTATGTTCGTTCCCGCTACACACACACACACACACACGCACACACACACACACACAGGTGACTGTGGGCAGAGTGAGGGAAAGTTGTATTGCACTTGTTCCAGATTTCCCTTGATGGTTCAGGATCTCCAGGTGAGTTAAGAAATCAGAACATACTGGCATGAATGTCATGTGAATATTGCCTTAGTTGTTTTGAGTTTTGCTAATTTGTTAAAAAATCTGGAAAGAGAGAGAAAAAGAGAAGACAAAATTGCTCGCATGACTTTTACAAGTTTTATACACACACGCACGTAGAGGTACACACACACACACACACACACACATCTTGTAAAAAATACTTTCCACGAGAATGGGAGGGAGATTTTTTTTTTCTTGTGAAATACAGCTTTATGAAATAATACATGAAAAGTTGTGCGATGTTGTGTTCCCTGATTGCCAAGGATAGTCAGAGAGAAACAGGTGTCTGCCTTTTTTGTTTGGTTTGTTTGTTTGTTTGTTTTGTACTTCTTTGCCAATGTATGCGTATTTTTGTGTGAATGGGCAATATTTTGTCTTGTTTCTTTCTTTTTCATATATTTCCTTTCATTTTCCCCAAATATTTGAGTGTCTGATACTTCAGTTTGTACAGAACAAGGAATTCATTATCCTTTTTATTCTTTTTTTATTTCTTAGATTAGAAAAGATGGTACAGGTGGAAAACTTTGTTTTTGAAATATTAATGGTGCAATATGTGTGGTCCAATACACAATTCATTCATGAATAGTCTAAAAATATCAACCTTAAATTGCCTGGGGCTAGGTTCTTTTCAAAAAAGGAAAGATGTTTTACAATACTTAAGACAAAAAAATATTCAATTTATTTTTTTACAAGATACGCACTTTACAAAAAAGATGGAGAAACAAATAAGGGCTGAATGGGGTTATGAACGTGTTTTTTCATCTAATAATTCTAGGTCACGAGGAGTAGCTATCTTGATACAGAAATTCTATTGGTAAACCTTTATGGCCCTAACAGAGATGACCGTATATTTTTTGAAGAAATTCAGAAAAAAGTTGAAGAGCAAGAAATTTCTAACGTCATAATGGGAGGGGATTGGAATTTAGTAATGAATCCCAAGATAGACTATCATAATTATAAGCATATGAATAATCAGGGAGCACAAGAAAGAGTTTTAAAGATGACAGATGATTTACAGTTAGTAGATATATGGAGGGAGCTCAATACTGAAGTCTTAAGATACACTTGAAGAAGACCAACTCCCTTACAACAAAGCCGTCTTGACTTCTTCTTGATCTCAGATAACCTGGTTACTGGTATTAAAGACGCTGATATTTTGTATGGTTATAGAAGTGACCACTCTTTAGTCAAAGTTGACTTAGTATTTAATACAGAACCCAAAAGAAAACCTTTTTGGAAATTTAACTCATCTTTACTTAGAGACAGTGATTATATTAACCCCTAGGCTGCCTATATGATGAGATAACTCGTCATCGCAAGCATGTAGCTTCGCTGCCACAATGGCAAGATGACTCATCATTGAAATATTGACTTTTCCCTGGTTTGCATTCAGTTCGTTGACAAAAATAGTGGTAGCTTTAGCCTGGGGAATCTTTCTAGATTCTATTCATAGCTAGAAACACCATCTACATCATGAGGCAGTCCTTTATTTGAACGTTTTGATTGGGTTACTGTCCCAGTATTTGCCTGGCTCCTCTCCTTGCTCACTCAACAAAATGTGTCGGACTGATGCCGTTCTCAAGACATACGATTGTGGCAAACTAAATCAACCAAGATTACTTTCTTTAGCTGATGCTCAGAAAGAATTGAAGCGTAAATTCGGAGAAGACAGTGATGAACATTTATAGGACGATTTGATAGAAAATAAAGGAAGCAATCAAGAGAGTGGCAAGATAGACTATCAGTGAGTGATGCCAGCTGTACAGATGTTAGCAGACAACAGAACGTGACCGAATAATTAGCAGGACACAGTGTGAGTGATATTCTTGGCACTCAGCCAGCGCGGTCTGATGAGAACTAGATAAAGTGACCTTGTGAGAGGGGTGAAGAGGAGGGGGGTGGAGACTGAGGGAGCTTGGGTGGGTGGGGGGCGGGCGGGGGGCTGTGGCCTCACATCCATATTATCATTTGGAGAAGTCACAATACATTGTGTATCTGTCTCTTAAAAAAAATTATTGCGGTTGTTCTAGTATGATTTTGTGTTTGAATATATCCATTTGTCCAGAAAATATGATATTTTAGTGCAAATTACCTAACTAATGTTTGTAATGAACAAGTTGAAAATGTGACAAAAAACAAAACACTGATTTCAAAACAACAGCATGTCACTAAAAATATATAAAATGGGAAAACAGCATGTGTTTTGTATTCTTTATTCATTTAGGTCAGGTCAGGTCATTAGATCTGCTACTGGTAACCTGTAATCCAGTACAACCTGTTCAGGGTCGGGTTGCCGGCGACTAAACCAGCACTCCCACCGCTCCCTTCTGGGACTGGTGAGGCGGGTGGCTAGACACCCTTATGGAGATCCATAAAAGGGCGTTGGCTCAGGAGAGCCACTGACGGCCATCTAGCTCCACCGTGCTGTGTGCATGCCACACGCACTTGGCCCCCGGGGTGTGTCAACCCATGCATGCGAAGTCTGGATCCGGCAGAATCTGCGGAAGAAACCTATCGGTTCAACGGAGAGGAAGGCAGTTACAGCAACGCACTGTGGAGTGCAGAGAGCAAGATGAGACACCGAAAGGATATCTTGGTCATCCACTGCATCCGTGCTCATCCTCCAGTCATCTCAACTTAGTCTTGCCACTGGAAATTGGTGGACCCAGACGAGAGAGTGAGGTCGACGTTGCGCAACTCCTCTTCACTTTAAACAAACTCATCGCGCAAGTCATCAGTCATCCAAAATGACCTTTCATCCTTCATTTTACCACCCCCAAGTCCTGTGGCGACAGGCGAGCAACGAAACGACAGGTGTGGGTACACTGGCAGTCGCAGCCGCAGACCTGCACGCAGGCGGCTCAGGCCATAGGGTCGTTCTTCGTCGACAGGAGCAGCGATGGAGCTCGGCAGCCGTCTGAGCGTCTGAGCAGCCCTCTTTAGGAATGCACTGCTCACCTCCCTGGCATGAGGAAGGGGCTAGAAAAGGTGCCCTAAAAATTGCCTGCTCCATATCACCCTGGCCAGCATACCGCGGCTGGCGGGGACCCTACATCAGCAGTCGAAACAAGAAAGAAAAGAAAAAAACAAGGATCGTTCCTCTCACCATTGGTGCTTGGAACATAAGGACTCTCCTGGACAGAGATAACGCGGACAGACCCCAAAGGAGAACGGCACTAGTTGCATCCGAACTCGCCAGATACAACATTCACATCGCAGCCTTGAGTGAGACTAGGCTTGCAGGCGAAGGCGAGCTCTGTGAACAGGGATCTGGTTACACCTTCTTCTGGAGTGGACGAGGAAGCGAAGAGTGACGTGAGGCTGGCGTTGGTTTTGCAGTAAAAACAGCACTTGTCAGCAAGCTAGCTGGAATCCCAAAGGGAGTCAACGATAGGCTTATGACCATGAAACTCCCACTGGCATCTGGCCAGAAGCACCTCACCATTGTCAGTGCCTACGCCCCAACCATGACCAACCCGGATGAAGTGAAGGCGAAGTTCTACGAGGACCTTCACTCTGTCATTGCTGCTATCCCTAAAACAGATAAGCTCATCATTCTTGGGGACTTCAATGCTAGAGTTGGCTCTGACTACATCTCCTGGGATGGAGTGATTGGAAAGCACGGTGTGGGCCACTGCAACCCAAATGGATTGCTTTTGCTTCAGACCTGTGCAGAGCACGAACTGCTGATAACCAACACAGTTTTCTGCCTCCCTGCCCGTAACAGGACGTCATGGATGCACCCTCGCTCAAAGCATTGGCATCTCATCAATTATGTCATCGTCAGGAAAAGGGATAAGCAAGATGTACGTGTAACAAAGACCATGTGCGGCGCCAAGTGTTGGACAGACCATCGCCTTGTAGTCTCGAAGCTGAATATTCGAATCCAGCCCAAGAGACGCCCCCAAGGCCAGAAGGCTCCAAAACGGCTCAACATCGCTAAGCTGAAAAACATCACCATCAAACAGTCCTTTGTGGAGCTGCTGGAAGATCGTCTGGAATCCGCCTCTCTGGACAACCAGAATGTGGAGTCTGACTGGAGGACCCTGCGTGAGCTGATCTATAGTACAGCTTCAGAGACCCTGGGACCCATGACCAGAAAGCACAAAGACTGGTTTGATGAAAACTGTGATGAAATCAAGCAGCTTCTGGATGAGAAACGCCGTCTGCATCAAGCCTACCTGAGCAACCCAAAGTCCACATCAAAAAAGGATACGTACGATGCCATCCGCAGGACTGTTCAGCAAAAGTTACGCCAGATGCAGGATAAGTGGCTGAGTGACAAAGCTGATGAAATCCAGGGATATGCTGACAGGCACAATATGAAGAGGTTCTATGATGCCTTAAAAGAAGTCTACGGCCCCACATCCTCAGGATCATCCCCCCTCCTCAGTGCAGATGGGAATACCTTGATCACCGAGAAGGAGAAAATTCTCAAACGCTGGGCTGAGCACTTCAACACTGTCTTAAATCGCCCTTCCTTCATAAATGATGAAGCCATAGACCGTCTCCCACAAGTCCCCATCAACGAAGCACTGGACGATCCGCCAACACTTCTTGAGACCCAGAAAGCAATCCGTCTGCTATCCAGTGGCAAAGCACCTGGCTCAGACTCCATACCAGCAGAGGTCTACAAGGATGGAGGCACTGTGCTGACTGAGAAGCTCGATCAGCTGTACTCACTCATGTGGAAAGAAGAGACGATCCCCCAGGATTTCAAAGCTGCATCTATCATTCACTTGTACAAGCGAAAGGGGAACCGGCAAGCCTGTGATAACCATCGGGGCATTTCCTTGCTCTCCATCGCAGGCAAGATACTTGCCAGGATCCTACTAAACCACCTCACAGCACACCTTGACCAAGGTCATTTGCCTGAGAGCCAATGTGGATTCCGGAAAGAGCACGGAACCACCGACATGGTGTTTGCTGCAAGGCAGCTGCAAGAGAAATGTCAGGAGCAAAATGCTGATCTGTTCTCCACCTATGTCGACCTCACTAAGGCCTTCGACACCGTGAGTAGAGAGGGACTGTGGAAGATCATGGCCAAGTATGGATGCCCTCAGAAATTTATTTCCTTGGTCAGCCAATTCCATGAAGGCAAGCAGGCTCGAGTCCAGGACAATGGCGAAACATCTGCTCCTTTTGCTGTCACAAATGGTGTCAAGCAAGGCTGCGTCCTGGCTCCAACGCTGTTCAGCCTCATGTTCTCTGCAATGCTTACTGATGCCTTCAGAGATGGCGATGTTGGAATCGGCCTTAAGTGTTGAACAGATGGCAAGCTGTTTAACCTCAGAAGGCTTCAAGCAAAAACGAAGGTCATGACAGACATCATCAGAGACTTTTTGTTTGCTGATGATTGTGCCCTCAACGCTGGATCTGAAGCTGACATGCAACTCAGCGTCAACAAGTTTGCCACTGCCAGCAGGAACTTTGGCCTTACCATCAGCACGAGGAAAACTGAAGTTCTCCATCAGCCAGCCCCAGGGAAACCCTACGTTGAGCCCAACATCACAGTCAACGGTCAGAGACTCAGTGCAGTGGAGCGGTTCACATACCTTGGCAGCACACTGTCATGAAATGTGACAATCGACGATGAAGTGAACGTCAGGATTGCAAGAGCAAGCGCAACTTTTGGTAGACTCAATGCAAATGTCTGGAACAGAAGAGGCATTAGTCTTGAGACCAAGCTAAAGGTCTACAGAGCAGTAGTTCTCCCCACACTACTGTACGCCTGCAAAACTTGGACAGTGTACCAACGACATGCCAAGAAGCTGAACCACTTCCACACAACATGCCTCAGGAAGCTACTGAACATCAAGTGGCAAGACAGGACCCCAGACACAGAGGTGCTCGCAAAAACCACCCTTCCCAGCATCTTCACCATCCTGATGCAGTCCCAGCTTTGCTGGGCTGGACACGTGGTGCGCATGCCAGACCATCGGCTGCCCAAAAGGCTCTTCTATGGCGAGCTGCAACAAGGGAAGAGATCACACGGAGGTCAGAAGAAGTGCTTCAGAGATACTCTGAAAGTCTCTCTGAAAGCGTTTGATATCAACCATGACGCCTGGGAGGAATCTGCAGTGGACCGTGACAAATGGCGCGCTGCTGTGCACAAAGGCGCCAAGTTGTGCGAGGCCAACAGGACTGCTGCAGCTGTTCAGAAGAGGCAGGCCAGAAAGTCACGGGCAAACAAGCTCCCTGACAATGGTATGCCTGTCTTTGTCTGCCCCAACTGTCAGCGAACATTTCGTGCGCAGATTGGACTATTCAGCCATCTGCGCATTCACAGATAGATTCATGAGCATCCTCCCCCCCACCCCACCACCACCCTCCCCCATCCCCCAGCTGGATGACAACGATGGTCATCATCGATCTCGATGGACACACCACCACCACCTTTCAGAAAATATATACTTTTCTGGGTCTTTCTCCAATAACAAAGAGCACAGAATTTTTTGAAAATTTATACCTGTTTTTTGTGAAAAAACCCTGGCAAATAGATTTCACTTAAATCTTATTTTCTTGGCAACGAAAGGGTTAAGTTAGTGAAAGGAAAGGGTTAGGTTAGTGAAAGAAACAATAGAGAAAATAAAGGAACAGTATGCAGTATTACCTTACACACGAGAAAACATATGTAATATCCCGAATGATGAAATTCAGTTTACTATATGCTTTGATAATGGAGATAAGAGCAAAAACAGTAACTTTTAGAATAAGAAAGAAAAAGCAACAAACAGAAAAAGAGGAAATGTTAGAAAAGAAAATACAACGACTCGAAAAAGAAGTTTGGTCGTATAATATAACTAGAGAATTGCAGGAGAAAACGGAAGAGTTCATACAATCAAGGAAAATGAAAATGGAATGGATAGCTTTAAGATCTAAAAAAGTAAGTAAATATTTTTGTAATCTTGAAAAACGTCAATTTATCAGTAAACACATGTTAAAATTAGTTACAGATCAAGGTAATATACTGACAGAAACAGATGAAATATTAAAGGCGAAAAGACATTATTATGAAGACCTATACAAAGAACAGAATGTAAAAGATTTAGATATTAGTGATTATGTAAACAACTTACCCAGACTTGATGAGACAGAATCAAAACAACTAGAAGGATTAATTACAAGACAAGAAGCCACAGATGCTATTAGGCAAATGCAAAACGATATGAGTCCAGGTACAGATGGAATGACTGTAAATTGTTTCAAATTTTTCTGGAAAGACATTAGTGACTTTGTTGTAAGATCACAGAATCAAAACAACTAGAAGGATTAATTACAAGACAAGAAGCCACAGATGCTATTAGGCAAATGCAAAACGTTATGAGTCCAGGTACAGATGGAATGACTGTAAATTGTTTCAAATTTTTCTGGAAAGACATTAGTGACTTTGTTGTAAGATCACTGAATGAAGGATTTATAAGTGGAGAAATGTCAACAACACAGAAAGAAGGATTAATTACATGCCTGCCAAAATGGGATAAACCAAGGGAATACTTAAAAAACTGGAGGCCTATATCCTTGTTAAACGTTATTTACAAGATAGGATCAACATGTATAGCTAGTACAATTAAGTCAGTCCTGCCTAAGTTAATACATGAAGATCAGACAAGTTTCATTCCAGCTAGATACATTGGTGATAACTATATGACATCATGCATTACTTAGAAAAAGAAGACATTTCAGGCTTATTCGTTTCAATAGACTTTGAAAAGGCATTTGATTCGGTAAATTGGGTATATATGAACAAGGTCTTAAACGCTTTTGGATTTGAAGAAGATATATGTAAATGGGTATGCACTTTTTACAGAAATATAAAGTCATGTGTCATAGTAAATGGTTTCAAAATACAAAAGGGAGACCCGATTTTGCCATACCTATTTGTATTGTGCTCTGAAATTCTGGCATACAAGATTAGGGAAGGTGAGGGTATTAAAGGCATTAATATATTGAACACCGAATTTAAAATTAGTCAGTTTGCTGATGACACAACATTTACGTTAGATGGAGATAAAGAATCGTATGAGAAATTATTCAAAACACTAAATAGATTTGAAGAATTTTCAGGTCTGAAGTTAAATTATGACAAAACACTAAATGTTTGGTTAGGGTGTATGAAAAATTTGAAAAGGAAATATCTCCCAGAAAAGAATATGAAATGGAACTCCCCCAAATTCAAGATTTTAGGTCTATGGTTTTTAGATGATCTATCAAAAATAACTGGAGTGAATACAAGGGACAAATTAACAGAAGCAAAAAACTTATTCAAGATTTGGTCAAAGTGTATATGCACACTCCTCGGTAGAACTGCTATTCTCAAATCTCTCATACTTTCAAAGCTTATATACTTATGGATTCTTCTTCCAAACCCTCCAGACAAAGAAGTAAAAGAATTACAGAGACTATGCTATGAATTCATATGGGATAAGAAACCAGATAAGATTAAAAGAAAATACTCGATACATAATGTTGCAAATGGAGGAATAGGTATACCAGACATAGAAACGTTTATACATGCTCTTAAGATAACATGGATAAGGAAATTATACACAGGAACACTAAAGTGGAAGAGAATCTTACTTATAAAATACCAAGAAATTAACTCACTAAATCTGTATGGTTCAAGAAAGTTTCTAAATATTGAATGTAACCAATTTTGGAAAGATGTTTTTCAGGCATACATGAATTTTACGAAACAAATAGAATTAAAAGAGCCACACGAGGTACTTGCAGAGCCCCTCTTTTATAACGACAAATTTAGAGATGGTAACAACCCAATCCACTACAAATATTGGACAAACAAGAATATATTTCTGGTTAGCGATGTTGTTGATGAGAATGGGTGCTTCCTTAGTTACACGTGCTTTACAGAAAAATATACTATTAATGTAAATTATTTAGTTTATATGGGATTGATACGATCGATAAAAAGTTACTTAATTACACACAATATTTATCTAAGTGATAAAACCTGTAATGAACAACTGAAAGCACTACACTTAACATCCTCTACTATGAAAGGCTCACAAACATATTATGATATACTTCTTGAACCACTCTTTATTTACAATATAAATTCCTTTGTTAAGTGGGAGCAAAAATTAGATATCATTGTTAATTGTGTAACCTCGATGAAGCAAATAAAAAAAGTAAAAGAGATAAAACTGAAGTGGTTTCAAATTAGAATTTGTCACAACATTTTAGTTACAAACAAAATTCTGAAGAAAATGGGCATTACAAACAGTAACAAAAGCAATTTCTGTAAAAATGAAATAGATTCAGTACAATATTATCAATGGTTTTGCAAGTACTCTCAATTGTTTTGGAAGGAATTTAGAAAACGTTTTTAAAGAAAGATGTGATACTTGCTCAAACATTAAGTTAAACATAGAATTAGTTCTCTTTGGAAATGATGAAATTACAAAAACAATGAAACTTTCAACTATATTATACTTTTTGCAAAATATTTTGTTTATAAATGCAGAATAAATAAGATAAAACCATGTATACAGCACTTTCTGAATGATTTAAGAAATAGTTATAAAGTAGAAAGATATATGCATTCAATGGAAATGTTAAGCGTTGTATTTACAAGAAAATGGTGTCCATATATAAAACTTCTTGAAAACAATAACCCATAACAAAATATGATGAAAGATCAAAATGCACAACAATAATGAAGGCTCAATGATATATTTTTATACTTGAAGAACAGATGTATGTGAATGTGTAAGTATGCGAGTATGTAAATAATACATGTATGTGTGTATTCATCTGCACTTATGTGTCTGCAGTAATAATGCTTAACATGACTGTGTAATGGGTGTTTTATAAAGAAAACTAAAGGAAACGCATTCATACATAAGATACTCCATATGTTTTTGTTGTTGTTGTTGTTTTGTGTGTGTGTGTTGTTTTTTTTCCCCAGAAAACAATGTATGGGTTGTGTTCTTTTCATATTATGTTAGCTAAACAAAGTGTCTATAACTCTGTGCCGATGCTACATAAATGTCTGTTGTATGTTATAAAACTGCACTGTTACACATGATGAAAATGTGTCCACCTTGACCAAATTGATTAAAAACTGGATTTCTTCAGAAGAGGCCAGACGATTGCAGTTTTGAACGTGGATGGAAAAGTTCCCCAGAGAAGAGATGAGTTGACAGTACTGATGATTGTGAGGAGAAGCTGTAAGACACACTGGGAAAAGACGGGCTGGTACAGGATTGAGCTCACATGATCTTTTTGTCATTCCTTTCAGGATTTCATGGACTTCTGTTTCAGACAAGAGATTGAAGGAATGGAGTGAACCGAGGATCAGGAAGAGCAGGTAGGAATGGTGTTTAGTCCAAGCTGGTATGAAGATTTTGGACTTTATCAAAAAAGAAAGAGGAGAAGACATCGGTGAGTTCAGATAAAGTATAGGCAAAAGGAAGAGGAGTCCTTGTTGCAGTGGCAAAAAGATATGGCATGGTGGAATAAAGAGATTTGGTGGATATGGCATCAAGAACTCAAGAAGAAAAGAAGTTTGTCTTCACTGATGAGATCATATGTTTGACTTTATTTATTTGTTTTCGGAAGATTTTTCGGAAAAGTTTTGTTGATCACCATTGCCATTTCAATTGGCAATGCTTGCGTTTTGCAATTTGAACGTCTTGTGTGTGCCATGGGGTGGAAGGCCAAAAAGGCAGTGCGCAGGTAGTTGCGGGTGCATGTTCATCCACTAGTTGAGAGAGGACAGTGTTTTAATGTGTAGAGATGTCGGTACAGGAAGAAAGTTTGGAAAGGTGTTCAGCAAGCTTGAGAAGAAAAAGTTTTAATGTGACAGATTTCAGGTTGCGACAATACTCTCTCTCTCTCTCTCTCTCTCTCTCGAACCCCCATGTCATTAGGGCTGTAAAGCTGTTGACATTAAAGTGTTCAGTGTTCAGTGTTCTCTCTCTCTCTCTCTCTATCTCTTTGTTGTGGCTGAGTGATCACCATATTGTGTACTTTTGACCTCTTTCTAGGTGCCGGAGGCCTGGAGATTAAAGTTTTGTTCTTGTTCTTGTTCTCTCTCTCTCTCTCTCTCTCTCTCTCTCACACACACACACACACATACACACATGATGACATCACTTACAATGTGTCATTGTATCTGCTGACCCATTCCTCAGCCTTCAGGATCTCTCTGGCTTTGTCCAAGGAGTAGAAGTCTGTGGCCACACGCAGTGTGGGCTGAAATGGCTTGTATCGCTGCTTCTGAACATCTGCTGGCTGCCGGAATGGACCCTGACACACACACAGAGAAAAAGACAGCAAACAATACATAACACTGTTTGGTGTTTGTGAACTCTTGATTACCTTTCATTCTTCATTTGTAGTCTGTGATGAAATTAATGATCCCAAGGAGAAAGAGGAAGAGAATAATGACGATGGTGCCAATGACTAAGAAATACAGATCATGCTGGTGATGACAATAAAGTCAAAAACACGATGATAAAGAAGACAAATAAAAGTAAAAACATTATGGCAGATTCTGTAGACATAATGTGGTATAGTACTATTATTCCTCTTATTTTGTGTGTGTGTGTGTGCTGGTGTCTGTGTTTTACATATTATTTTTTGACTGACTTGTGTAAACAAAGCAAGTATGTGATAACCCAATGTTCTGTTGTGTGTGTGTGTGTGTGTGTGTGTGTGTGTGTGTGTGTGTCCATGTTAAACTTATACAAATTCGTTTTCTCTGGCAATACTGTCTGCTAATACCAAATTTGGATTAAATGTAGTGGAAAAAATCTTCAGTCATACCAATAACAGGTTGTAAGTCTTCCTGATTAAACAATATTTCTGGATCATGAACAGTTTAATTCATTGAGGCTTGGGACCCAGAAAATTATAACTGGACTCTTCCCAGTTACCTGAATGTATGTCTGGGTCTGAAGATGCCATGACATCAATTTTTTTGTTTTATGCTTGCAATTAAAAGAAATACAAATTTTAGACAGAGCACATCCAGTGACACCAACAACACCATCAATGGATTTAATGCATATAAATATTTTTAAAGTGGATATTGAATTAACTAGAAAGGACATTACAGAAAAAGAAAGAAAAAAAAGAGAAAAAGAAAAAGAATCAATGGCACTTCTTAGTTTCTGTAGTGAACACTGGACTGTAAAGATCTGAAGAACACAGCAACATATTGTGGTGTGCCTGAGGCAATGGCAATATCTCCTTAACCACAAACTTTTAAAAATTTCATAACTAATCAGGATACATCAAAATAACATGATTTAAATAGTGTCATTATCACCTTGAACACAGTAACAGTAATCAATTTATCACATTAAAAAACCATAAGTTTAAATATTTCTTTTGCTTGTTAGCAGGCAGATGTGTTTTGGTGCTGTGAGTAAGTCTTCTTGTTTCTGAGTTTAAACATGCTTTGTTCAATCCTGCTTCAATAACCCCCCCCTCCCCCCCCCCACACACACACACCCAGCTTAATAACATTTGATACAGAATATATTTTAAACAATTTTTTCTCTCTCTGTTTTTTTCTTCTTCTCATGATTCCTTTCCTGGTAAAAGTGTGTATCATAAGTGAGCCTTGATGGCCTTGCCTCTCTTGTTAACTTTTTCCATATAAAGATATGAAAGAAAAATTATTTTTGTCATCATTTGCAGGGGAATCATAGCTAAAAGGAAACAACCAAAGGTGACATGACACAACATGCTCTATGGAATGTCCAAGCCTGGATTCTTCTTCTTCTTCCTCAACTCTGTGAAGTCACTGGAGTGCCACACAGAAGACTGTTCACCAGATTTCTCCAGGTCTGTTGGCACTGTGTCAAAGCCCAGGTCTCTGCAAATGGTTTTCATGTCCATTGTGCTGTCAGTTCATCATTGTTGTTGTTTTTCTGTCTTTTCCTGTGTCTCCCTGCTTCAACATTTCCTTAGATGATTGTTTTAGCAAGGCCTTTGGATCTCGTTATGTGGCCATACCAATGCAGTTTACTTTACCTAACTGATGTCAGCAGATGGTCCAATGTGCTGCTTGATGGTCTGGCACAATTGTTCAGTGGCCATATGATCAGTGTATCTGATGCTTAGTATTCCATGGTAACACATCATTTCCATGGAGTTTTGGATTCATCTTAAAAATCCACTGCCAGGGTCTATGCTTTATATGCACACAGGAAGAAGGAACATGCCAAAGCACACAGGAGACTGATCCTGCATTCCAAGGAGATGTTGTCCTTCTGTACAGGACTAAGCTCATACAGTGTCAATGTTGTCATTGCTACCATTTTGAGTAATTTTGGTTTGGACCTTCATTGCAAATGATGGATCCCAGGTAAGTGAACTACTAGTTCCTAGTTTAAACTGATTGAGAATCATAAAACTGCATGATGTTGTGGCTGGTCATCATCAACTTGGTCTTTTCAGCACTGATTTCCTTGCCATAGACCATTGATGACCCATCCAGTCTTCTAATGAAGTTGGTGACTTCCTGCTCAGTGTCTGCCAGATCACTGATATCTATGAAGTGAAGGTCCATGATGGTTCTTTTTCCAATGCTGACCATGCATTCCAGCAATATGTTGAACAGTGTGGGAGACAAAGACGCCCTGATAAGTCCAACAAACATATGGAACCACTCTCCAAAAGCACCCTGCATGAGCATCACACTGGCCGCTTTGGAGCATAGTTGCTGAATGATGTTGATGATCTCTTGTCCAGAGTTAAGTTTTTTCACTGAGGCATGAGAGCTCAGGTTATAACCATTGTTTGAACTGGTATGAGGCATAGTGTGTGTGGGTCAAAGTAAACAGTGGTACTGGTACACTGCTGCTCAGTGTAAACATTATCAACAGACCAGACTCCTTTCCCATGTCTTGCAGCCAGAAATAGGTTCCCCTGACTCATGACATCCTGTCAGTGAAGCCAGAGCAGGACTAGTCAGGCAAACAACTGTCCAACCGTGAACCTGCATTTCAAGTGGGATCCCTGGGATTTTTTGCCAGTGCTTTGATTTATAGGAGGGTGCATGCGTGAGCAGGAAGTACCACCGTAATCTGCTTGCGAACATTTGCTTAACTTTTCAATTCTAAATAATAGTTTTTGTAGCTATTTTTTTCAAAATTACATTTATAAAGATAGTAGAAAGGAACAGTAAAGTAAATTGAATTCTTCATATACTTTTGTACCGTTTATAAAGTCAAAACTGAAATGGAAACTCACAACTCTGAAGTTCCGCTATCTTTAAAAGAGACCAAAATATAAACAAAAAAGAAATATCAAAAGTGATCAGTTGAAAACATCACCATGGCTGGACTTTCAGCAAGTCTACTCCTCCTTGTCATCTTCTACGTCCACATCAACTCACCCCTGCCAGGAAAGATTTCTCTCCGCATGCCTGGGCCACTTCTGCTTGGGAAGAAAGTGACACAGAGCCTGAAGCCCTGCCACTACAGAAAGTACCAGGTCAGTATGTTCCTTGTTCTATCTCTCATGCTGGCGGGTGATGTGCATTGTAATCCTGGGCCGCACCGACAAGCAAGTACCTTCCCCTGTGGCCTTTGCGACCGTAACACTGACTGTGTTGCTTGCAATGAATGTAGTGTGTGGTATATCACAGTTCTTGCTTGGAATTGTACACCTCGGACTTCAACCTGCTTCAATATAAGAGCGTGCAGTGGATATGTCATAAATGTGACAGTATCAACTGCAGTAGCTTCACCTTCACCTTCCACACTACTGTATAGATAGTAACAACTTTTACCAGCCTCTATCAGACCTATCTATTGATTCCTTCAACTCCTCCTATCTCTTCAGCCCTATCAAAACCAGCAGCCCCTTCAACCTAAGCAAAAACAAGGAAAAACCAGCTTCCATACCACAGCCACAGCAACACCTAATGAATGGCACCCAGCATAGTCCAGCACCACAGTCAACCATCTTGGCCCTCACACCCAGGCTCAACAAAAGCAGTTCCATCCGAGCACCAAAGAAAAAGAACTTGAGGGTGCTCACTGTCAATTGCCGGAGTGTCATCAGAAACAGAGCACAATTTCACGCAACAATCCAAAGCACCAAGCCAGATGTTGTGTGTGGCACTGAGTCCTGACTGGGACCAGATAACAAAGCAGGTGAGGCCTCCCAGAAGAATATATGGCCTACACAAAGGACAGAGGAACCTTAGGGGGTGGGGTATTCATCCTGGTGCATAAAAGCCTTGTGTCATCAGTGCTTCCAGAGCTCGATGCAGATTGTGAGATGATCTGGGTGAAGATCCGCCTCCAGGGAAACAAGGACCTGACTGTCGGCTGTTTCTACATGCCCCACCGCTCACAGAAAGACCTAGGCGAACTAAACAAAAGCCTTAAAAAATTCACTAGTACTCGGAAACAGCAAACTGTCCTCTTGACAGGAGACTTCAACTGTTGACTGGAACACAGCCATAGTCGCCCCTAACGTACCAGACCTGTTAGCACAGTTGGAGCTCATTAGCTGCCCAGCTAACCCAGATCCATGAACAGCCAACCAGGGAGAACAATATGCTTGACTTGGTTTTTACCTCAAACCCATCACTCACCAGGAGCTCTTCATCTATCCCTGGAGTGTCAGATCACCATGCTGTAGTAACAGACTTCGAAACCAAGCCACAAAGAGCAAAGGGAAAGCCACAACATCACTATCTTTACTCAAAAGCGAAGTGGGAAGATCTCAGCATGGACATAAACAAGATTGCTAAGACCATCAAAGACATGAGCAAAGAAGGTGCAGATGTTGAATCCATGTGGGGCGAGTTCAAGACATCGTTAATGTCAGCCGTCGAGACGCATATCCCATCAAACCTCCGGCGAAAAAACAACAGCCTTCCATGGATCAACAGACACATCAGGAAGCTACTGAGAAGAAAAAAGCGGCTATACAAACATGCAAAGAAATACAGTAACTGGAAAAACTACAGGTTCTGTCAAAAAGAATACAGGAGAGAGTTCAGGAGGACTGAGTGGGAGTACGTAAATGCAACAATTGAAAAAGGCCTGAAGAAGAACAGCTCCAAGCCATTCTGGCAATATGTGAAAGCAAGACGCCAGGACAGTGTCATAGTAGCGCCCCTGAAGAAAGGCTCTACTCTTCATAGCGACAGCATCACCAAAGCTCGGATCCTCCTGCAGCAGTTCTGCTCGGTATTCACGTGAGAAAATGACACAGCACTACCAGCAGTGGATGGACCAGCCTACCCAACCATTGACAATTTGTCCGTGGAAGTTAACAGCATCCTGAAACTGCTGAGGAATTTGAATCCATCCAAATCTCCTGGCCCTGATGGCATACCAAACAGAGTGTTGAAAACTTGTGCAGAATCCATAGCTCCACCCCTTACAACCATTTTCAACCACTCTCTCCAGACTGGACAACTACCATCTGACTGGCACTCAGCAAACATTACGGCCATCTATAAGAAAGGTGACAAAAACTGAGCAGAAAACTACAGGCCAGTTTCGCTTACCTCAGTGGTTTGTAAACTTCTGGAGCATTTGCCGACACCTCCGAACACACTTAGAGAAGCATGGAATCCTATCAGACAAAAACCATGGCTTCAGGGCTGGCCACTATGTGAGATGCAACTCCTTACCATGACAAATGATCTCCTTGAGTCAAATGATGCCGGGAGGCAGACAGATGTGATAGTCCTTGACTTCAGCAAAGCCTTTGACATGGTCCCCCATAGCAAACTTTTGCATAAAATGGATCACTATGGAGTCAGAGACCCAGTTTACACATGGCTCAGCGACTTCCTGGGAGGGAGGAAGATGAGAGTAGTTCTAGACGGCGAGGCATCCGAAGAAGAAGCAGCTGAATCTGGCATCCCACAAGGCACAGTGCTCAGTCCATTACTCTTCCTCTGCCACATCAGTGACCTGTGGAATCAGTAAGATCAAAAGTACGTCTCTTCGTTGATGACTGCTTGCTGTACTGGGAAATCCACAGCTTCCAGGACCATCTGACCCTGCAGGCAGATCTCAGAAACCTAGAAGAATGGGCAAAGAAGTGGGGCATGCATTTCAACGCCCAGAAGTGCTATCTGCTCTCCATCAAAAGCACTTCGTCCTACCTCTATAGCCTGGGAGGAGTAATATTGAAACAAGTACAAGAGACACCCTATCTTGGAGTACAAATCACGAGCGACTTGAAATGGTCCCCACTTATCTCCAACATCAGCCGCAAAGCTGGATTGACCCTAGGATTCCTGCCCCGGAACCTCCAGAAATGTCCCAAAGAATCCAGGCGCCTGGCTAATACGGCACTGGTCAGATCCAAGCTGGAATACAGCGTGACAGTATGGGACCTGTACCAGAGACAGGACATCGAGAAGGTGGAGAGAGTGCAACGCCAAGCAGCGTGCTTTATTACCGGAGACTTCAAGTCCAGGCATTCTGGATGTGTAAGTGGCATGCTGAAGGAACTAAACCTGCCGCCCCTGGGGGAAAGACGCAGGCACCAACACCTCAGCCTCTTCTATAAGATTGCTGAGGGTGTCCCCCCAGCTATCCCAGCAGATAAACTCCTAACTCCAGCCTCCACAAATTGCCGCAGAATTAAGCCCACCAGTTTTGAGGGATTCAAAACAACAAATGTACTAGAAAGACTGGCCATCAACCACTCCCATGGATTCCGGGTCCCTGACACGAGAACAGAGCAATATCGTAGCTCCTTCATCAGGACTGCCATGGAGTGGAACCAGCTGAGTGAAGCCACTGTCACCACAGGCTCAGTCAGTGCATTTTCATCAGCGCTGACCAGATCACCATCTAAGCCTGTGACCAGCAACCACTAAATTTAAAAAAAAAAAAATTTTTAAATTTTATTTAGGGTCTTGCTTCTGGAAGTGGGGCATGGGCCCTTCCAGCCGAACTGGGGGTTTTGATGGTCTTAACCCAGGGTAGACAGTTTTCCTTAGGTCTTTCTTTGACTGTTTTTTTCTGATAGGTACATGCGCCCTCCTAGTTCCGTCACATCTATATCGCCAGAAGTGGCGTCTGCGATGTACACTACCAGATCCAGATACTTAACATGTCAAACTCAAATGCCTGTCCATCCATCCCAACAGTTCTTGCCATGGTTCACATGGGGCTTTCTTTGCTGGACATTGAAATAAGTAATCAGCTCTGGCTGGATATGGCATCTGATTGGCTAGCAGACTGCAGACTTCTTATCACTGAGTCAGCCATGATTTTTCATGAAAGAAAGCATACCAGTAGTCCTAGTTTGCATCAGTTTAACATGGTAAATATATTAAACCAAAATGGGAGTATAATACAAACTCCTCACATCTCCAAGATATTACTAGCAGTCCATGGCTTGGATTTCCATCAGTTTATCTCTTCAACATCTGTTGCTATTTTGGTCACCATTTGGTTGAAATAATTTGTGAGGGCTTCAAGATCTTTAAGCGAATATTGTGGGCAAACCACATGGAATTAAGGATCTTTCAGTTTGTCCAGATTGAATTTTCTCTCTCTTGTTATTCCTCAACCTTAGTATACTTTAAAGTTAACCAAGACAAGGCCATGATTACTGCCAAGGTCAGCTCCTGGGAACATTCTTATTTTAGCTCTATTGATGCCAGACCTATTAAGCTTCTTCATGAGAATGTTTTCAATCTGGCTGTGATACAAACCAAATGAAGAGTGCCATGTCCCTATTCTGGATGCTTTATGCTTACCAAATCATTAGGGAGTGTGTGCAGGCCCACATTCGTCAGATTTTCGTCGAGACTACCCGATTATTTTTAGTGAAAACCGCTGTGCGCATGTGCGCTTTCATTTCCTTTTTTCCAGGTCACTGAAAGGCTAAAATTTTGTCATGGAAATCGCTGTTCTGATGAAAGGATTTTGAACATTTTCGATGACTATTTTTTTTGGTAAGTTTACAAGGTATATCTGGTTTTATAATTACACCCGTTATTTGCTTTAGTCTTCTCTGTTTACTTTGAGCATGTTTCTTGTCATACATCTGCCATTACGTATTTGAACTGATCCATTTATAAACTCTGCCAAAAAGTTGTCCGAACAAAAGCAGTGCGAATTAGAGAAGCCAGTTACAGTGGTGGGCTGCCCGTGTCATCATATTACCTATTTGTCGCACTAAAAGAGATGAAAAATGCATCACAAAAGCAGGCTGCACACCTTCCCTATTATCACTGATGAATTCTAATAGACAGTCCCCCTTCAGAGGTATTCTCATTACAGTAGGGACTACAGAAATTCCTCCATTCTTTTACATTCACCCTGAATGATGAGGATGTCTTTCTTGCCAACCTTGTTGACGACTATCTATAGCTGGGTGTATAATTCTTCAATCTGGTCATCATCATAGTCCTCTTCTTCTTGTTCATCAGATGGACACCCCAGTCTATCATCAGAGTCTGATGTGGGAGCATATATATTGTTTGCACTGCCATGATGTTGGATGAGTTTGCTTGTAGTTGCCCAAGCATGCACTGCATCCCTTCAGTTGTGTTCCTCTCTTCATAAATTAGGGATTTAGTGTGTCAGCTCACACTTTCAGCTTGAATTACATTATCCCTAATGCTTTTTGGATTATCACATCAAGCTGAAAAACAGAAATGCAAATTAGAATATAAGAAATAGAAGATTGTTAATAAACCAAATATAGTAACACTTTAAAGAAGACAAACTCACACAATTTCAATCCACAACTGGACAGTGTATTTACCAGAATGCTACAGACTGTTTGTTTGCAATTAATAGAACTGACATTCAAGAGGGCTGACCTGAAGTCTTTTAGCCAAGGGAGGCAGCTGTTTAGGCAACTTCTCATTGTAGCCGACCCAGGCAGGGTCAAACTGGGTCTTGCTGGATGACTTCTTGGGGTGAGGCAATGGCTTGACACTGCGCAGAATGTACTCTTGCTCTGTGGGGAACCTGTCATCAGATAACTTTTTCATGTTAGACTTGAGAAATGCACACATGGGAGAAGTGATTATTTTGTTGTCCTGTTGATTCAGATTTTTTATTTCTTGTAACTTGTTGCTGTTGTTGTTTTTGTTGTTGTTGTTTGTTTGTTTTCCATTTAGAGGGATGATGGGCTCTTTTATGTTATCACACACACACATCATGTTTGTATGTTGACACGCTGTTTGTGCTTCTGAAGACTCTTAGGCATCTCATACAAAGACCACATCATGAATGAAGAAGTCAAGAGACGCATCCGCAATGAAATCGGGCCCTATACTGACCTTCAAACACTCGCCAGGCAACGAAAACTGAAGTGGTTTGGTCATGTCACACGCTCCTCTGGTCTTGCTAAAACAATCTTACAAGGCACAGTGAGGGGAGGAAGAAGAAGAGGCAGACAAAGGAAGAGATGGGAGGACAACATTTGAGAGTGGACAGGCATGGAGCTGAGAGACACCCTGAGAGCGGCCGAGAGACGCGAGGACTGGAGAAAGGTGGTTGACAAAGCTTCGAAGGCGCCCCAAAGGATTCGGAATCTGAGGGATCAGTGACGGTGACGGTGACAGTGTTTGTATGTTGACATTCAAACTGACATTCACTCAACTCATGTAGAATTAGTTTACAAGATGCTATATTCTACTGAGCTTATGTCATGAGCACCCTCCTGTACGACATTTGAACCTGGACACTGCATGCCAAACAGGAACAAAAGCTCTATGCCTTCCACATTCACTGCCTCTAATGCATCCTGAACATCTCCCAGCAGGACAAAGCTTCCAACAATACTGTCCTCTAAAGGGCTGCGATCCCCAGCATGTACACTCTAAAAGAGACGCTTGTCCAACAGTCAGAGGCAAAACAGCAAAGAAAGAAGGCTCAAAGTCTGACAGACAGACCAGGATCAGACTTCAGACTTCATCTTGGCAAAGTGTGGGAGAGACTGCCATCCCCAAAGAGGCCTGTCAAGCAACAACCAAATCTGAGCCAGAAACATCAACTAAAGCAAGACAAGGCAAGGCAAGAAGTTTACTTCACATGCCTCCTGGGGTTATTCAAACAGTACACACATACATCTTTTGCACACACCATATGCATAAAAAGTGATGTCAAAAACAAACAAAAAAGCCAACTATAGTACCAAACAAGCAAATACAAATCAACAAGTCAATTTTCCTTAGTAATGGAATAATAACACAAACAACCATATACAAATCAACGTTAGAACATGTAAATTTTCCATAGTACTTGACTTTTTTTTTAATACCTAACAATAAACAAAATTCTATCAAAAAGAAATAAGTATGGAAGAGACAAAGGATTTCAATTTTAACAATACTCTTTTGTTTTTTCAGCAAACAGTAAGTACAGTTTTATGGAGTTTGGTTGGGTTCTATAATATGTAGACAAACATTTTTGTCTGATGGGCACAGAAACAAATGATGAAATTTATCAGCGATGTTGTTTGGGTAACATTTTTCACAGATTCTTTCATTTCTGGATAAATTGTCAAAACGCTGTTTATTAACAGACAGTGCATTACTGGTTGTTTTAAACTTTATTAATTCAATCACAATTATTTGGTGACACTGTAAACTAACCATCTTGAACAAAATTAGGTTTATACATCCTGTAATCAATATACACAGTATCATTAACTACATGTCCATACCAATCTTGCAAAAACTTATCTTTTAAACAAAGCTTAACTTTCTCTTTAATCCATGTGGGATATACATCAAAACTTTGTTAATTTAACCAGAAACTGATCAAACCAGTATTATTCAGGAGGGTTTGAATATTTTTCAGGTAATGATTGTGATGTATGTTAGCTCTTGCATATTTATACTTGTAGGTCATAACAAACGTGATTGACTTTTTGTAAACAAAATGACATGCACGATTTTGCTTTTCTGATATTCAAACTGTCAATTCAATCCAAATTGTCTTTCATTTCACACAGTCACAGGTCCATCATATTAGCTCCTTCTGAACATGTGCTGGTCTGCATAGTGGTGATGGAGTCTCAGCTGCAGGCTCTCTGGATGATGCCACGGATGGATCCTGTATTGCAGGTCAGTTACTGTGCAGGGGTCTTCTGGCATTGCAGATGCAGGTGCCAACCCAGCTGGAACTGGTACTGGTGGTGATGAAGTTGTGGTTTCGGGTGATAGCTCTGATGGGGTTGGGCTGAGGGAGTGTGCAGGGTTTACAAACCTATGCACACATTTTTTGGGGCCTATTGGGGAGTGTTGGGATGGGCCACTGTCACCTGTGTGTTGTCTCCTTCTGATACAGGGATGAGGCAACCTACATGGACATGGCATGTTCTGTGTACTAAATGTAGCCGGGTTGGCTACAATCTTCGTTGGGCCAGCTTAGCAGACGACTTTTGTGACTCACCGAAGGTTACTGAGGAAATTGGTAAATCGGTCACAAGTTATCTCCCTTTACAGGGAGCCATATGATTTTTCATAAATTTGTTAAATTATAAACACTTCCTAATAGATGAGATTATATTTTTATGTTATTGGACTTCAGAAAGATCATACTTCTTAGCTGTAATGATATTATTAGACCAGAAAGCCTATAATTCTTTTAAATCAATATTTATGTGAATGAATTTTGGCGCGATCTTCGAAATCCACTAAGTTAAAACATACAAAATACCTTTATTTTCTATCAATCAATATAGTTGCTGTGGAATTTAGATTGTGCATTAAAATGTAAATGATTTAGCTTTCTTCTTGTGTATCGCTTTCCGTTAAGCCTAAGTTACAGGCATGTGATGGTACGAAATGTCTGACAGCATTTCGGCCCCACAAAACTATCTCTTCTTCAAGCCATTGGAATTCGTCAGTGCCATTTGAGCAAAATATGTTTTTACAATACCTAGACATTTTTATAGCGTGTTTTGCAGATGTTTGCATTTCTGTTATCAATCTGGTTCATATCATACATGTATAATTGTGTTGTAGTTGGTTTAAACGAAGTATTTCATTGTCAATCACAAGTGCCAAAAGCACCGCCAAGCGGTGCCGACACGGGAGCTGTCCGTTGAGTTTTCTCTTGAATTTTGACATAACAAATCTTTACTCTAGAAGCTGATTCTAATGATAATTTTTATATAGTTGGAAATTCAGGATTTTCGGTTACTTAACTGTTACAATTATATTACATATCACAATGTATTAATTGTTGTAATGTACAGAAATGATACATGAACTCGTAAAAAGCTCGTTCATTCAGTGACTCTTTTTGTTTACAGTTTTTAAGTACAGTATTTTTGTAGAAAATGGTTTAGCTTAAGAAAATGCTTGTCTCTTGCAGTTTTGTGTGATATGTAATATGTCTATTTAGTTTCCTTAGCTGAAAGTCAGACACCGCTAAATTTGGTCAAACAAACACAAGTTTGGCCCCTCAAGGCTCACGGAGGGCTGGTTTCATGAGTCGCTTCATGGCGCTGGCTTTGCGGTTCGGCAGAACAGAATATAAGGAGTGAGTGAGTGCCAGACAAACAGAGAACTCTCCTGGTCTGGAAGAATGAGAGAAGAAAAGAAGAAAACCAGTGCACTGCCTTCCCGAGTCTAACTTGCCTGGCTGCAGCTCTCTTCCGGCAAACACCTTCTACCTGTCTTCACCTTCTCTAACACCACCTTACCACCCCATCACATAAATGTACCAATGTAGGCCACAGATCCAAGGTCTTAAATGACTGTACCAAATGCCCAATTATTTGGACCTCTGAACTGACGAACAGCAACATGGTCCCCAGGCTGTAAACTGCGTAACACCTTGGTGCCTTTTGTCATGCTGCTGCTTCTTCTGATGACTGCTTCTGGGTCAGATTTAACCATGGACTGGTGTGTCTTCAGTTGTTGTTTCAGAAACAGCTCTGTGGAGTGTGTGGAGCTGACCTGTAGTGGAAAAGCAGGTATGCCATCTGGTGCTCCAAAGATTCTCCTTGATGACTTGCATGAACCTCTCATCTGCTCCATTTGTCACTGAGTGGTAAGGAGTAGATCTGGTGTGTTTGATGCCATTGTTTCTTACAAAGGCAGGAAACAATGTGTCAAAAGTGAAAAGGGGCCAACTGCCACTGACAACCTTTTCTGAAATTCCACAGACTGCAAATTATCAACAAATTTCAATCATCTTCTCCATTGTCATCTGTCACACTAAGAGTGTGCATCAATGTGCACAAAGAACTGACAGCTTTGGTGCTCTGCATAGTTTGTATGCACACACTGCCACAGTCTGGGGAGGGGGTGGGGATGGAGGGGGGCCCTCCAGGGATGAAGAGGTGCTGTTGATGATGTGTTACTCCCCCTGGTGCAGTAATAATAATAATAATACATAGTTTTTCTATGGCGTGATATCCAGCACCAATGCTGCTCAAAGTGCCTTACATCATCCAGTAGACTATAAACATGCCTTAAAAAACACATCAACTGCTATCTGACAATGGAAAAACATCCAGTGTGTTCATATGAATGAAAAAGCACACTTAAGAGATGAATCAGATTATAAAAGCTATGAAGTATGTAAGGCTTAGATGAAAACAAAATGCATTACATAGAACACACACACACACACACACACACACGCACACACACTCACATGCGCTCACGTGCGCGCGCACACACACACACACACACATATATATATATGTCCCTCCCTTACAGATACACACACACACAGACACATACATGCTGACATTAAATATCAACTGCACTAAAAACAAAATTGCATAAGCATTAAGATATTTCTTATTTTCTAACACAGAATTCTGTTTGGACTTACTAACATGCCTACACACTTACACAAGCGTACCAGAGCACTGTATCCTCACGAACAAATGCACGCATGCATGCACACACACACACACACACACACACACACACGCCCATTAAAAAATAACCAGATAGAAAAATGCCATCGCATCTAAGACCAAAACTACACAAAATACACAATGCATTAAAACAGGACGACAAAAATACTAGTACAAAGATACTTGTTAACAGGCATACCTTGGTTTAACCATTTCGCCCAGAACAGAAATGCTTACAGAAAAGGTAAGTTTTCAGATCTGACTTAAAGGAATATAGATCAGAGGCATTCCTAAGAGATGAAGGTAGAGAGTTCCACACTTGGGGAACCTGAACTCAGAAAGACCTATTTCCAGCGCATTTGAGATTAGTCCTTGGAACTTTAAGCAGCTTTTCAGAACTGGATCTTAATGTTCTGTGCAGTTCCTATGTTTCCAATACAGAGGAGAGATACAATGGAAGAGACGTGTCAAAATGTTTGAAGGCGAGTGTCACTAACTTATAGTGAATGCGGGACTCAATTGGAAGCCAGTGTAACTGATTCAGCCGAGGTGTAACATGATCAGATTTCTTTTTGTCATGGCAATTCTTTACCTTGATCTCTGTCTCCACTCAAAGTTTGGACACCAGACATAATTCAAGGCCAGGGCCTTCATACTAAACATCCCTGGGTGTTCCTCATGGTATTCATTGAGGATCCCCTTCTGCTTGAGCTCAGGAATGATGACCCTCAATACCCACAGGACTACACCCCCTTCAACTAACAGCTTGTGTTGCTTTCTAAAGTAGGGCTGGAGTCCATCATCCTGCATGTGAGTTAGCCATCCATGACTGCACTTGTGAAAGGACAGGGGTCCTTCCTTGTCATTTCAGAAATCTGCTCTGCAGTGACTGGAAGCTTCTCTAGGACTGTCGAGTGGCAGATGGGCTCCCCTGTGGCCATTGCATCTTCTCCTTCCAAGGGTAATCTGGACAGCATATCAGCATTGGCATGATCATATGTCAACCTTAACTCCAGTTCATAGTCATATGCAGCCAGAATTAGGGCCCAGCATTGCAAGCGAGCTGCTGCCATGGTAAGGACAGCTTCTTCAGCTCAGCTCCAGAATGGCTTGTAGTGGCTTGTCAGTAACACAAGTGAAACATTGGCCTTAGGCAAGTTAGAGATATTCATGGATTCTTCATTCCAACTACTAGTTCAAGTACTTCTTTTTCAATCTGTGCATATTTTTTTCTGCCGTTGTTAGTGTTCTTTAGCAAAGACTATTGAACGATGAGATCCACAGGGCATCTCATGGCTAGATGACTCCTCCAAGGTCTGTTGAGGAAGTTCAAGCTGTATGGGTCCATTGCTGTTACAGTGGGTCAGGACTTCTGATGATGTCAGCAGTTCTTTTGTCTTCATTAATCACATACTGACACTCTGTAGTCCATGACAATAGTGCTTTGCCATCCAGTAGCTGGTACAGAGGGCTCAGTTCTGTCAAAAGGCTGGGCAGAAACTTGGCATAGTACTGGACCATGCCCAAGTACGACTGCAGCTCAATGATGTTGTAGGAGCTGGAGCTTCAGTCACTGCTTTGATCTTTTCTGGTACAGGACACACTACTGCCCTCGAACATACTGGATCAGCATCCCAAAGAAACCAAGACTGGTTCAATGAGAATGATGAAGAAATAGAGGCACTGATAACAGAGGAAAATCGACTGTTGTGAGCACATCATAACAACCCCACATCACAGGCCAAGGAAGATGCCCTTGTTAACACAAAAAGAAAGGTGCAGAAGAAACTTCGCAAGATGCAGGACAGCTGATTCAGCAAAAAGGCGGATGATATCCAGGGCTATGCAGCCAGCCATGACACAAAGCACTTCTACAATGCGCTTAAGGCTGTATACGGACCCCAGTCCTCTGCCTCCTCACCCCTCCTCAAAGCAGACGGGATGCAGCTGCTG
Organism: Babylonia areolata; assembly: GCF_041734735.1. Classification (NCBI taxonomy): domain Eukaryota; kingdom Metazoa; phylum Mollusca; class Gastropoda; order Neogastropoda; family Buccinidae; genus Babylonia; species Babylonia areolata. The sequence goes on from NC_134896.1 coordinate 43,945,083, forward strand.
ACAGAGAAGAAGCAGATTTTGAAGCGGTGGGCTGAGCACTTCAACAACATCCTAAACAGTCCTACCAACTTCAACAAGGCTGTTGCTCGCCTGCCTCAGGTAGAGATCAATGAGGACCTTGAACCCTCTCCACAGAAGATGATGTCAGGAAGGCAGTGAAGCAACTCTCCTGTGGCAAAGCACCAGGATCCAATGCAATCCCTGCTGAGGTATACAAAGCAGGAGGCCCTGCTATGAGAGGAAAGGCAACCGCCAGTCTTGCGACAACCACTGAGGCACCTCCCTCTTATCTATTGCTTGGAAGAGTCTGGCTTGTGTCTTATTAAAAACCACCTTCTCCAACATCTTGAGCAAGATCTCTTCCCAGAAAGCCAGTATGGCTTCCATGCTGAACGTGGGACTGTAGAAAAAATGCCGAGCAACACAGTGACCTCTTCATGACCTCTGTTGATCTGACCAAGGCTTCCGATACAGTCAGTAGAGAAGGCTTGTGGAAGATCATGGAAAAGTTTGGCTGCCCCAGCAAGTTCATCACATTTGTACGGCAGTTCCATGAAGGCATTATGGTGAAAGTTATGGATGACCGAGACGAGTCAGAGGCCTTCCCAGTGACAAATGGCATCAAACAAGGCTGCATTCTCACCCCGCCTCTGTTCAGTATGGTATTCTCTGCCATGCTGACAGATGCCTTCTGAGACTGTGAAGAATGAATCTACATCAGTTTCATGGGTGACCTAGTGGTTGCAGTGTTTCGTTATTTATTTTTTGTTCAGTTGGGGATCAAATCCATATCGTCCCCTTTTCCTTTTCGCTCGACAGGGCTTCAGTGTATTCTTGTTTCTATGTAGGCACCCTTAGATCATCTACAGAGGAAGGGAGGTTGAAGCAAGTGAGAATAGGAATATTCGTTTAGATCCTCCTGGTGATAAGGATGACATTAATGTGTATCTGTCACATTTTGAGTGGGTGGCAACTCTCTGTCACTGGAGAGAGTCATTGTGGCCAACCAGGCTTATTGCACTATTGAGAGGTAAGGCTAGTGAGGTGGTGTTGCGTCTGGATTTTGATGATCTCGCCAACTATGCTAAAGTAAAAACGGTGTTATTTAGGTATTTCCGCCTTTATGCTGAAGCTAACAGAAAATTTTTTTGCTCAATGAGGACAGAGTCTGATGAAACACTTGAACAGCTTCTCATCAGGATGCATTCTTATTTTTCTCTGTGGTGCTTGGCTGCCAGCAAGGATGAGAATAATTTGGAGGATGGAAGAGACCTGTTGCTACAGGAACATATATATATTATCTCTGGTGCTGATCATGGAGGTTAGGAAAGCCAGTCCCAAAAATGCCAAGGACCTGGCTAAGGAGGCCACTGTGTTGGCTGAAGCCAAAAGGATGGGTCAAGAGGCGAAACATGAGTGGGGCACTCAAGAGTGGCCAGTGCAAACAAGGAACACTGTGTCTTCGCCAACTGATACTGCTAATACACCTCTAGAGCAAAAAGAGCAGGGTTTGATCCTTGTTAGTCAGGGCAGCCAAGGTCATTTGTAGTATGTTTTAACTGTAAGAAAGAGGGCCACATAGCTTGGAACTGTCCACAGACACATGTTACTGCGGCAGTGTCTTGTCCTGTGCAGTTTCCCCACGGAGCTACACCAACTTTGTGTGTCCCCTGTGCATGGAAGCTGTACACTCCTCGCTGTATTGTCACTGTTGAGGGAATGCCAACCAATGGCTTGCATGACACTGAAGCAGGCTACACAGTAGTAGCAGAACGCCTTGTGCCTGCTGATGCTTACACAGGAGACACAATGCCAATTGTGTTAGCTGAGTCTAGGTGCCGTAATCTATTACCAGTGGCTGTTGTGGACATTGCTTCCCCGTTTATTTGTGGACGGATTCGTGTCCTTGTAATGAAGTGACCTGTGGAGGAGGTCCTCACTGGCAATTTTGCACAGAGGGAGGGTAGTGAGGTGCTGGAGCAGGTGCCAGTGTATGCTGACCCTATGCTCATAGGTGCTGTGAAGACCAGAGCACAGGCAAAGAAAGAGGGAGTAACTCCCATTGCCCCCTTCATACAAGAGCAAGTGCTAGGGACATCTCGTGCTGAGCTGATCAGGTTACATCTATGTGACCTGTCTTTGGCGGCTGCGCATGAGTCATGTGATCAGGCCAAAAGTCATAAGATGGTAGGAGGAAAAGTGTCATACTGGAGGAAAGAGGGAGTCTTGATGCGAAGGTCTGAAGGGTGTCACGAGGTTATTAATCAGGTGTGCGTCCCAAAGGCTCTCAGGAAGGCAGTTATTTTGATGTGTCATGATATTTCAATGTTTAGACATCTCAGTTTTAAGAACACAAAAGATAGAGTGTTTGCATCATATTACTGGCCAGGAATGTGTGCAGATATTCCACAGTACTGCCATTCATGCCCTTGATGCCAAAGCATTGTTAAAGCAAGTGTCCCCTGAGTGCCTCTGGTTAAGAAGCCCTCTGCACATGTTAAAGATTTCTTCCATGTGAACGTGCCCAGGCGATTCAAAAAGAGACATACAGGTGAGCCAGTCAGGGGCAGTATCGCCAAGCAACCAGGTTTACTGATGGGCGCACCAGACACAGCCATTCAGGTTTCTTGCCCAGTACATTCCTGGAGAAGGCGAGGTTGCTGTTAAGTTCTTCAGTTGTGTGGCCATACTCATCAGTGTCCTTTGGATACTTCGTTGAAGGAAATAAGGGTTGCTTAGGTTGTTGTTGGGTTTTTTGTTTTGTTTTTGTTTTTCTATTTTTTAATATACTCTCATACAAAATGCATTGTAAGAAATCTATTTCTGTGTGGGCTTGTTTGTGTTGTGGTGTCTGTAGTGGGGTATTGTGGGGATGGTAAATGTCCACTTTAGCACGCATGAAAGTCAGGTACAGGACTGTCGGGAGACTGCTCAACCTCAGGTGTCCGCAGGCTGTTACAAAGGTGAAAGAGACTGTCATCAGAGACTCCTTGTTTGCCGATGACTGCCCACTCAATGCCAGCACTGAGCAGAAGATGCAGTGTGAAATGAACTGCTTCTCACAAGCATGTGACAACTTCATCTGACCATCAGCATCAAAAAGACAGAAGTTATAAACCAGCTTGCCCCAGGAAAGTCATACCAGGAACCATGCATCGCAGTGAAGTGGCAGAACCTCCAGGCAGTTGACAACTTCACCTAACTGGGCAGCATGCTCTCTAGCGCAGTGAACATAGATGCTGAGGTCCACAACAGGATCGTCAAAGCCAGTGCTGCATTTTGGAGACTCTTTGAGAACGTCTGGAAGTGGTGAGGACTCAGTGCTACCAACAAACTGAAGCCCGTGCAGCTGAAGCCAGGCACATCACCGAGGTGCAATGAAAACGTGCTGTGCGCAAGGCCTGAGCAGCATTCACTACCATGAGAGTACCCACTCACTTGTGTCCCACATGTGGGCAAGCCTTCAGGGCCCAGACTGGCCTCACCAGTCACCTCTGGACCCACAGCCACCGATCTTCCATGTGATATTTGAAGCCATGGTCATCTTTGAATCCAAATGATGAACATCATTATTAATGTTGGCTTAAAGAGTTATTGACTGTTATCACCATGCCCTTAATGTGGTCAAAGTATTTCATTAAATTTCTGCGTGAACGTGCATCTGTGTGAGTGTGAGTAGGCAAATTAGTGAGAGAGAGAGTGTGTGTGTGTGTGTGTGCATGTGCCTGTGTGTGTGTGTGTGTGTGTGTGTGTGTGTGTGTGTGTGCATGTATGTGTGCAAGTGAATACAAGAGTGTGTGTATGTTTATGCATGTATGTGTGTATATACGCTTGCGTGTGTGTGTAAGTGTAACTGAGAGTGGTCTATACTAGTGTTGGCATCTGTCTCATGAGACAATGGAACTTTGAGCCTTGTACAGTCAAGTTGTTGAGTTGCAGCGCCTGCCGTGGCTGTACAGTCTGATTCTGGATTGGCAGGATCTGTTTCAATTGTCGCAGGTGAAAGCTCAGCCTGGCTCTGAGGGTACAGATTCTGCCCTCTGCTGTCTGTGCTCTCTTCCTTCTTCCCAGTGCCGTTCTCACTTCTCCTTGCTCCTCTGGACACATGCCTTCTCCAGCTGTTGCGATCTTCAGCCACCAACACGCAACCTGCTGGGTCAATGTCGCCTGCCCTCATGTCTCATTTGTAGATATCCATGTAGTGTGGGACAGGCCTTCCTGCAGGTCTGGAACCAGTGGTGAGCTTGCCATAAAGGATTTCCTTGGGGAATCGCCCGTCATCCATTAATCCGACGTGGCCAAGCCACTGCAGATGGTGCCGGGTCAGAAGTGCAAACATGCTGGAGATGCCTGCTTAGTCAAGGACTTTCTTCTTTGGTACACGGTCTTGCCACATAATGCCCAGAATTCTGCTGAGGTTGCGCAGGTGGAAGGTGTTAAGTCTGCATTCTTGGTGGGAGTACAGGGTCCATGACTTGCTGCCATAGAGCAGAGTGCTGAGAACACAGGCTTGGTACGCCTGCATCTTGGTGCTGATAGTAAGCATGGATTGTCCCAGACCCTCTTTGTCAGGTGGGCCATGGCTGTTTCTGCTTTGCCAATCCACTTATTAAGTTCAGCATCCAGGGAGAAGTTACTGGAGATGATGGAGCCAAGGTATGCAAAGTCCTCGACAACCTCGGGTGTGAAGTCACCAGTGGAGATGCTTTGGGTGCTGCTCACGTCCTGGTCGATGATGTTAGTCTTCTTCAGGCTAATAGTCAAGCCAAACTTTCTGCATGCATTGGCGAAGTGGCTGATGAGTTGCTGAAGTGCCTCCTCTGAGTGAGTTGTCAGAGCTGCGTCATCTGCCAAGAGCATCTCACGTATGAAAACATGTCATACTTTGTTTTAGAGCGAACATGGGCCAGGTTGAAGAGATTGCCATTGCTTCTGGTGTGGAGATCTATACACTCTGTCCTTCAACTGGCTGACGGCAAAGGACAACAGCAGCAAGAAGCAGATGCTGAAGAATGTTGGGCCAGCACGCAGCCTTGCTTCACCCCGCTCTTGATTGGGAATGGGTCAGAGGAAGAACATCATGCTGGACAGTGTCCTGCATGTCTTCATGACATGAAAAGAGATGATCATTCTCAGGAGCTTGGGGGGACATCCAATCTTGAGATGCAGTGTGAAGATGCCTTTTCTGCTGACCATGTCGAAGGCCTTGGTCAGGTCGAAGAATGCAATGTATAGTGGCCGTTTCTGCTCCCAGCATTTCTCCTGCAGCTGTCACAAGGAGAAGACTATGTCAATTGTTGATCTTCCAGCTCTGAATCCACACTGTGCTCAGGGTATACATGTTCAGCAAGTAACTGCAGTCTGCTCAGGAATACACGGGCAAAGGCTTTCCAACAATACTGAGGAGGGAGGTTCCACGGTAGTTGTTGCAGTTGCTGCAATCACTCTTGTTCTTGTACAGAGTGATGATGTTGCTGTCACGCACCTCCAGGGGCACAGTCCCTTCTTCCCAGCACTGCAGTAGCAGCTGGTGCAGGTGGTGGAGTAGCGCAGTCTTTTTTCCAGCCTTGATGACTTCAGGCAGGATGCCATCTTTTCCTGGAGCTTTGCCACAGGTGAGGGAGTCAATGGCCTTGCCGAATTCCTCTTCTGAGGGGCAGGATGTCAAGTTCTTCCATGAGAGGGAGGTTGGCAGTGCTCTCAACTGCTGCATCTGTGACAATGTTTTCTCTTGAATAGAGCTCCTGGTAGTGTTCCATGCATCTCTCTGTCTGCCTGTTCCAGTCTGTTATAATGGTGCCGGTAGCTGACTTAAGTGGTGCAGTCTTGTTTACACATGGGCCGAAGGCTTTTTTCATGCCATCCTACATGCTATGGATGTTGCCACACTCAGCGGAGAGTTGGATGTTCTGACAGAGGTTCAGCCAGAAGTTGTTGGAGCAGCGTCTGGCAATCCATTTGGTGTTGTTTCTGGCCTTCCTGACAGCAGTGAGTGTCTTCCCAGATGGCAGCTCTCCCTTGTGGTTGATGAGCGCCACTCTTTTGGTCTCTATTGCTGGTTCCAGAACCTTTGAACCAATCTTGATTATGCCTCTCTCTCTTTTGCTGAAGGTATCCATGGCAGAGTTGTAGATGGCGTCACAGATGTGATTCCACCTCTCTTCAGCACTGCTGGCAGGGCAGCCTTTCAGGGAATCCTCGATGGAGTTGATGAAGTGGTCACACAAGTCTGGGATTGCTGTTCTGGCAGTATTGATGCGAGGCTAACCCTTCTGCTTTGCATAGTGGATCCGTTTTGGTTGGAAGATCCATATAAAACAAAGGTATGTGTATAATTATTTCTGTATGCTTTAACTACATTCAACAAGTCTTCATGCTCCACACGGCAAAACAAACAAATGCCCTAAACACTCAAAGTTGTTTTTAACACTGAACAGCACTGATTTCTGTTGTCCAAATAAAATATTCACACCCACTGACAAACATCACTTACGGCAAGAAGGGAGAATTGTAGATGCCAGGGATGACCTCTGTACTTATCAGATGATGCTTTTTGCGAGCCTCCCGCTCCAGTTTGAGTCGCTCACGATGCTCCTCAATTCGTTTCTGTACCACGTCCTGCTGCTCTGCAAACTCTGCCAGCTCTGACCTGAAGTTACATGAATGATCATCATCATTGTTAGCATCATCAGCATCATCCTTATCATCATCAACATCTTCTTCTTAGATAATGAAAGATGAAGAGGTATGACAAAAAGAAACAGAATATGAGGAATGTGAAAAAATAAGACTTTTTGATAACAATACTAATGATGAATATAGGTGCGTGTGTGTGTGTGTGTGTGTGTGTGTGTGTGTGTGTGTGTCCATCTGTATAGTACCTACTTTTCTTCAGTTAGGTACTTCACTGATTGCTCTGGATACTTTTAAGTCTCCCCTGTTTCTCTGTGGTGAAATCTTTAACCACATGGTATGCTCTCATTCATTGCCTTAGTAAGCTTCCAAAGGTTATTTCCATCTCTGTCAAGGTTCAGCTTTCTGTTTTCTCCCTCCAAGTTGTTCTTGCACCTTGAATGTAGGCCTTTCAATATTTGGCAGAACAGGCTTTAGTACTTTTACGTTGTTGTTGTTGTTTTTATTCCATCTTTGGGTTTACAATTTTAACATAGCGTCCGCCACAAGAGGTCTTCTCGTTGATAATTTTACATCATATCATCATACATTCATTCTGATGTAATATACAAAGATGGTGTGTTTTTTCTTTCTTTTGCGATTGGACACTTATGTACATAAACTAAATCAAGATATACATGAAGTCACACAAACTTACGATGACGCTGATACATACATATATATATATATACACACACGCAAGCTTGTGTAACACGTCTGCACATGGGAAAAAGATGATAAGGGAGGAGGGGAAAAAATGGATTTTTTACATTTTTTTTCACGGGGAAAAGAAAACACACCATGTGTACTATGATATTTTGTATTCAGCTGTATATGAGAATATTATAGATTCAGATAAGATAGTTTTTAGCCATGTTAAACATGCACATCATCAAACAGTGGTGTATAGAAGAACCAACTATTGGTAAATTTGTTATATTCTGAAATGAATACAGCAATATATTTTTCAATATAATATCATGTTTTTAAATATTTTAAAAAAGAATTCAAAAATGGTATGCATTTATTCATTTTTCATTTGTATACCAAAAACTTTGCAAATTGAATAATCAGATCAAAAACATCATCTGACTTGAAGTTTTCCAAATAACCAAAGAGTATGAATGTTTCATTGATGTAGTATTGATGGCAACCTTTTTGTGCTGAATATAGTTCAGTCAAAAAGGCGGGGACTGCATTCTCATATTACTCTCTATTTATATGTTTGATTTTAGCGAGACAGTTTTGATCACTTTCAGTAAACCTGCATAGGAAAGGAAATTTGTGATTATGTTATTCTTTTATCTTAATTCAGCATATGACATAAGGTTACCATTTGTTTAAAAAGCTCTGCAACATTACAAATGCCCTCTCATATCCATTCCCTTTTGTTTAGTTCAAGATTATTCAAAACAATTTTTTTATCATAAAATATTGGTTTGGCCAACATTTGTGCTTCTTTTTGTGGCCAAACCATGTTTGCAAAATCTTTAAAGGCATTAAAGACATCCTTCCAAAACACATTTTTCTCATAATGAGTAAAATAATTTCGTCCATATTTATCAATATCTTGAATTTCAGGATGCAAAAAGGTAATTACATTTTTCCATTATGGTTTGAGTTTTCTATTTTTCTTATCCAACTCAACTTGAGAGCCTTGATGAAATCATTCAATTCAGGTATTCCTAGTCCACCATTTTATATATTTTATAGCTGTTTTTCTTGCTGTTCTGTCACATTTTCCTTTCCATACAAAAATGAAACATAGCTGTTGTAAGTTTTTAATAAAAGAATCAGGAGGGTTTGGTAAAAGTATCCATAAGCATGTCAGTTTTGATAACATTAAGGATTTCAAAATAACAATTCTTCCCAAAGGCTTTAGGGCAGTATTATTCTCGGCATTGGGTCGTTCTCTACCTCCTCTTTAATTCCGTCTACTTCCTTTTCCAGCTCCTGTACTTCCTCAGTCCAGTAAGTCCTGCAGTTTTTTCAAGCACCGCCAGAAAGTGACAAATGGAAGTAATGTGGTGGAGTTCTCTGTATGCTGATTTACAGACATTAGAAACATGCTCGTCTACGGGCATTTCACTTGTGAGAGTGACACCAAGATCTTTTTAATAATCATTTTACCTGATTATCTCATTCTTGACCTGGAGAGCTTCCAGGTAGCGTTTACGACAGTGGTAGTTGAACTCATACTTCCTGACAAAGTAACCTCGCCACATCTTCTGGATCTGTGCACAAAATAACAAACATACTGAGAGAAGGAACAAAATCTCAGATACTGTTGGACTCATTTTCCATCAGCATCCATGCTCACCTTACCATCTTTTCATCAAATATTACTAACCTCTGAAAACTTGAAGGAAATGGACACAATTCGTTTTCTGGCATCATCAGCTAAAACTTCCACAGTCACTCATTTCCACAAATGATCTTTTATAACTGACTTTTTCAATGCTGTGACTGAGGCAGCCATATTCCATTTTTGAATGAAACTGCACGCTGTGAATGTTCACTTTACCCAAAGGAGGTTGGGCATGTGCTTGCATGCATGTACATGAATATGTAGAAATATGCATGCACATTTCTTCTTCATGGAAATAATTCATACAAATGCTTATATGCAAGTGTGAATGTTCTCAGTGCCTCCTCTTGTTCTGGTATTTTGGTCTATAGTCATGCTAGTTCATATAAACAATCTATTCGAATTCATATACACTGTTTCAGCACATATACAGTGTTTATTCATCTTTTATCACTTTTGAGATTCACTGTAAACATATGCCTCATTTTTACTGCTGATGAATTTGTGTTTTGTGTTATATCTTATTGTGCTCCAAACCCTGTGATTTGTAACCATATACTGCATAGACAACAAAACAATATCAAAGTGTCTCAAGGACAAACAACAACAAATAAACAGAGAGTAGGACAGATACAGTACTTACATAGGTTGCCATCAGGTTGTAGTAGTTTAGTTTCATGATGAATACGCTGTTCTGTAAAAGAAAGATACAACCAATAAAGGTACATTCCCAAACATACTTGTCAGCATTCACACACAGACACAGACCACACACACACAGACTCACACAATCTATTCATATATATCTATAATAATAATATACAGTACTTTCATGGTGCAATATCACCTGATAGTGGGCTCTAAGCATATTGTACAAAACAATACATATAAAATAGTGCATAATGCATAATGTCATGCTAAAGCACATGCAGATTGGGGGAGAGGTAGGGGGACACTTACTTCAGTGAATAAAAAGTACAGGAAAACAACATGTTCTGTTGTGATGGTTGCTTTCATGTGTGGTGCACATGTTGAATAAATAAACATGATAAACAATTGTAAGAGAAAAAAAAGTTTAGGTAAAAAAGTTGCAAAATTTATTAAATGCAAAATGTCATGTGAAAATGGCAACTGAAAAATGGAAAATGAACCCTATTGCTGTTGTGCCTCATTTAAAACAATAAAAAGTTTACTAAAGTTTATGCATCTGAACAGACTTACAAAAAGCCAAATCTTACCTCATCATTAAAACATTGCCATTACCACTAATTTTATCACTACAAACATCGATTGAAGCATATTTTTCTAGATAATTGGTGTCAGATTTGTCCTGAGAGTTCAACACAGTTTTACTTAACAACAAAGCCACCAACAGAAGTTGGTATGGTCACAAGGTTATATCACTGTTATACCCTTTTAATGTTTCTCAGGCAAATTTGCTTCAAAATGAATTGGCTTTGCTTCAAATCCTTGTGTTGCATTCATCACAAGCCTAACGTTGGACATTTTTCTTTCTAATAAAATCAATGAAACCATTGAATCACCTGAAAACTTCCATCTTCAATATCAAGGAAATAGATCTGATATGTTCTCAAATCAGATTTTCCTCGCAGTTAATTCCCTTGAGTCATTCCATAACAAAAGGTAAATCAATGATGGCAAGTCGTGAGCTTTCACCACAGATCGAATCTGAGAAATTTGATGACAAATGAGGCCTTCAAATGTTGAGATGGGTTTATTTTTCCAACTCTGTCTTCCTTTTTGATTCACTTGTGTAAACAAAGGGAGTCTATGTTTTAACCCGGTGTTCGGTTGTCTGTGTGTGTGTGTGTGTGTGTGTGTGTGTATGTCTATGTGTTCGTGGTAAATTTTAACATTGCCATTTTCTCTGCAAATACTTTGTCAGTGGACACCAAATTTGGCATAAAAATAGGAAAAATTCAGTTCTATTCAGTCATCTTGTTTAAAACAATATTGCACCTCTGGGATGGTCACAAAACAAATTTAAAAAGAAGCCAAATTATATGCAAACTGAATTTACTGTTATATTATAATTTTTTGTTATTCTCTAAACTTGGCACTTTAATCTGATATTCTAACACAACAACAAGAGCAATCATTTTGATCATTTTTTGTTCAAACAGGAACTTCTTTTGCTAAGCATGGAAGTTATATTTCTGGTGCATGTCTTTGCTGCAGACAGTAAAGAAGGGAAATTAATCTGTAATTAATGCTAAGGGGGTTAATTTGCTTTAAATTGATCTTTCTCATCTTAAACATTACATTTTGAAATTATACTCAATACATAAAAAGCTTGTGTGTTTTACTCTCAGTGTACAGGGCTTTCACTATGTTCATTTGCCCAAGTGGTCTTTTTTGGAAAATACTAAAATCAATACTACAAGTGGACTTTATAGATCTATTGGCTGAGCCCTGAAGGTCATGGGCAAAAATCAATTGCGTACACATATTTATACATATTCAAATCGCGTGCTCGCAAGCTCGAAGGGCGACATTTTGTTTCAAGTAACTGACCTGCCCGTTCAATCCAATATTCAATCGACAATACACGATAACATGTGATGGAAAGTTGGAGAAGGAGACCGTTAAATATTAAATAACAATGCTTGTTACACACTGTGTTCAACAACACATGAAGGCGGTAGAGAAGGGAAAGAAGAGGAACAACAACAACGGCAGAGACAGCAACCATTGATGAAGTCAGTCAGCCATCCACCCTCAAAACTGACCAGTCTGACAACTCCCCACTGGCTCAGTTTCTGCATCAGCGGCAGACTACCCTGGGCCTGCACTACGAAAACGACACCAGGCTAGACAACACTGTCACATGCCTTTGAAACACAGCCATCCTGAACAACAGATCCTGTCAACTTGATATCATCTTTTTAATCAAGATCAGAACATGTGTGGGTTGAATCAATATTATTCATATCATACAATTTAATATAGATCTGAATACTATGACGTGTCTTGTGAATTTGATACTGAATTTCTTCAAACTCCTCACACACACACACACACACACACGCACACACACACACACATGAGAGAGAGAGAGAGAGAGAGAGATAACAAGAAAAAAATCTTTATACATGAGGATACATAAATATTTATTAAATGAAAGAATTGTTTGTTGTGCTCACATGTGTATCTGTGTGTGTCTGTCTGTGTGTGTGTGTGTGTGTGTGTGTGTGTCTGGTTCTGTAACAATAATTGTGCACAAAATAGCTTCAAACGTGGAATGTATTTACTGAATTAGATGTGTATCAGAAAGAGAGAGAGATTACAAGATAAAATTCTTTATTCATGAGGATAATAGAGATATATGATAAATGAAAGTTTGTTGTGTTCATATATATATATATATATATATATACACATGTTTTGTAAAATCCAGCACAACTTTGTGTGGTCTATATTTCTATGTTGGGAGGTGCACATGACTTTTGTTTTGCAATCGATTTTTTGTGTGTTTTGATTCAATTGTTGTAGTAAGTGCATGTCACAAGTGAGTCTTGAAGGCCTTGCCTCTCTTGTTGTTGTTTTTTTCCAACGTAATATCTGGTGGTCTGGAAAAAGCTACTTTGTAACCTCTTGCCAACGTTGGAACATGAGACTTGCGTCCCTTTTGTTGCACTGTTGTATGCCTACAGGACGTGACTCTCAGGTCCAATTGTCGTCAACAATTCACGGTTGATAGTTAAAGGGAAATGACCCACTTTGTTTCTCACTGTTTTCTAGAATGTTTGAAGATTGTTTACATCCCTTGGACTTGTATGGTCTTCACTGAATGACTCATAGACAGTTGAAACTTCCCAAGTCACTGGCCAACATGGTAGGTCAAAATGGTGGTGTTTAGCAAATATCAATCTGGGCTCATTTTTCGATGGTTTACAGCTTCAGAAGTGGCTGAATAATTACAAAAGATGTGGACAGTGGGGATGAAAGCCTGTGAAGTTGTGAGGGTGATGATTCAGGTACAGATTTGGAGGATGATGATAAGGTACAGATTTGGAGGATGATGATAACTGTCACTTCGTTGCAGAAGAGTGAAAGTAACAGTGATGTAAGTTTGGTGTCCGAGACTGATTTGTCTGAGTCTATTGCAGGCCAGGAGTATAGTAGCAGTGAACATGAACCAGTTGCCAACACAACACTGTCACTCTATTTGTGTAGCTAGAAATGGGGAATGAGGGGATGGGTTTGAGTCTAACTGACTACCAGCAGGGAGGAAGAAAAGGGGAGGGTGGGTTCTGTTGGCTGTGTGTCAATACACAGCCAGCTAGTCTGTATCTTTTTCCATCAAGCTCTGATGCAACACTGGGCCACAGGCACTCAATGAACACAAAACTGACTGAAAATCCTGGAATGAATTGAGATGCAGAGAATTTTTAATCACTTAATTTCATGGAAATTTTCTTTGACTCAGATTTTAAAGAACAATAACAACAATTATACAATGGAATTGTAACAAACTTATCATCTTCTTAAAGTACAATGTATGAGCCTTCATCTTGCAAATTTCAAGGAGAGATCTTTGTATCTGAGGTAGTGGTGCATTTTTCTGGCACTTATGTGGTAACCCCCAGTTTTTGGCACATGGGAGTGGCAAAATTGTTAAAATGTTTAGCAGGCAAGGGGTTAAGCAGAGTCATACAGTACAAGCATGATCATAACATAAAAGAATTAACAAAAATGACTGAAATTGATCAATTAAGTTAATTTATATGAAACAAGAGAGGCAAGGCCTTCAAGACTCACTTGTGATACACTTTAAAAAAAAAATCTGATTGTTAAAATGTGTTCTGTATTTGTTGTTATAAAGCTTCGGGTTAAAAAAAAAAGAAGAAAAAAAAAGCCCTGATGGCAGATTCGAACCCTGCGTGCTCGGGTGAAAAGAAACTGTCTTACCCAATACACTATCGTGGCTCCTTGACTGACATTCAAAAGTTAACATTTAAACATGCTTTTTTAAAGGGCGGTAAATTGATTGCGGTATTCGCAGTGAGAACGCTATTTAAATCATATTATTCTGGTGTATATTGGGCATTAAAAAAATCTTTAAGGGTAATTAAAAATTCTTTTTAAGTCCACGGTATAGGAGACCTGGCTATCGCCACAATCACACTGCAACATTTAGCCATTTTCTCTGGATCTAGATAGATGTACAAGTTTAGTTACACCCGCCAGGAATGTACGACACGATCAATTCAATTTCTCTTTTTATGTTCATTCTAGTTTTAAAGTTGATACGAAAATTGAGTATTTTGTTAAACTAATAACATGTAGAGCCAAGTAGAAGTATTTCTAAATGTCGCAGGAAGTGAAAAGAACTTCATTTTGAGAAAAGTCAAGACTGGAAATTTTTATGTTTCATCAAGGGTATTAACTCTCATGGTTTACTATTTTTAACTGTGAATTCCGACTGATTTTGTTGATATTTTTATGGCAGTTTGGGGCATAATCCAGTAAGTGATGAGGCGTTCAGAAATCTTTCAATGATTAAATATTTAACAGTCTCCTTCTCCAACTTTCCATCACATGTTATCGTGTATTGTTGACTGAATATAGGATTGAACAGGCAGGTCAGCAACTTGAAACAAAATGGCGTCCTTCACGTTCGCGAAGAATATGAGCACGCGCTTTGAATATGTATAAATACGTATACGCAACTGATTTTTGCCCATGACCTTCAGGGCTCAGCCAACAGATCTATAAAGTCCACTCGTAGTATTGATTTTAGTATTTTCCGAAAAAGACCACTTGGGCAAATGAACATAGTGAAAGCCCTGTACACAGAGTAAAACACACAAGCTTTTTATGTATTGAGTATAATTTCAAAATGTAATGTTTAAGATGAGGTACAACATTGTTTTAAACAAGATGACTGGAAAAAAACTGAAGTTTTCCTATTTTTATGCCAAATTTGGTGTCAACTGACAAAGTATTTGCAGAAAAAATGGCAATGTTAAAGTTTACCATGGGACACACACACACACACACACACACAGACAACCGAACACCGTGTTAAAACATAGACTCACTTTGTTTACACAAGTGAGTCAAAAAAGAAATAAAACATTTTTATCATGTGAAAAACAGCCTGAAAAGAGGACAATAAAGATCTGAACACATATCATTTGTTAGTGTTTAATTTATCACATACACAGACGTATGCACACATATACACGCACACATATGCACAGCTGCATACATGATGATGTTCATCCCTCAGATTCGAAGATGACCATGACTTCAAAAACCAGATGGAAGATCGATGGCTGCGGGTCCGGAGGTGACTGGTGAGGCCAATCCGGGCCCAGAAGGTTTGCCCACATGTAGGTGCTCTCATGGCAGTGGATGCTGCTCCCGTCTTACGCACAGCATGTTTTTGTTGTGCCTTCGTGATGCACCTGGCTTCAGCTGCATGGGCTTCTGTGGTGTCTTGCTGCACCAAGCTGGACAGTACAGAGCAAGCGTCTCCCACGTGTTGATGTCAACGTCCAGGTCTTTGAAGGACGCTTTGAGGCAGTCTTTGTAGCGTTTCTTCTGCCCTCCAACTGAGTGCTTGCCCTGACACAGTTCTCCATGCCGTCGCTGCTTGGGCATGTCTGCTGTGGACAGCCCAGGTCTCGCTGGCAAGGACCACAGTGCAGTAGATCTTCAGACTGGTGTAGCACTGAGTCCTTTCTCCTCCCAGACGTTCTCATCGAGTCTCCCAAAAGCAGTGCTGGCTTTGGCAGTTCTGTTGTTGACATCAGCATCTATGTTCACTGCGCAAGTGAGCATGCTGCCAAGATAGGTGAAGTTGTCAACTGCCTGGAGGTTCTGCCCCTTCACTGTGATGTGTGGCTCCTGGTATGACTTGACTGCTTGACTGGGGCAGGCTGGTACATAACTTCAGTCTTTTTGGTGCTGAATGTGAGACTGAAGTTGTTGCAGGATTGTGAGAAGGAGTCCATTTTACATTGCATCTTCTGCTCTGTGTTGGTGTTGAGTGCACAGTCATCAGCAAACAAAAAGTCTCTGATGACAGTCTCTTTCACCTTTGCAACAGCCTGCAGGTGCCTGAGGTTGAGCAATCTCCCATCAGTCCAGTGGAGTGATGGCCAAGAGGTAACACATCCGCCTAGGAAGCAAGAGAATCTGAGCACACTGATTCGAATCACGGCTTAGCCGCTGATATTTTCTCCCCCTCCACTAGATCTTGAGTGGTGGTCTGGACACTAGTCATTCGGATGAGACGATAAACCAAGGTCCCGTGTGCAGCATGCACTTAACGCACGTAAAAGAACCCACGGCAACAAAGGGTTGTTCCTGGCAAAATTCTGTAGAAAAATCCACTTCGATAGGAAAAACAAATAAAACTGCACGCAAGAAAAAATACAAAAAAAGGGTGGCGCTGTAGTGTAGCGACGCGCTCTCCCTGGGGAGACAGCCTGAATTTCACACAGAGAAATCTGTTATGATAAAAAGAAATACAAATACAAATACAAAATACCTGACGTGGATTCCTTCTTTGCAGTCACGCAAAGCATCTGTCAGTATGGCAGAGAATACCATACTGAACAGCAGCTTTGTTTGACGCCGTGTGTCACTGGGAAGGCCTCTGACTCATCTCTGTAATCCAGAACTTTCACCAACATGCTGTCATGGAACTGCCAGACAATCATGGTGAACTTGCTGGGGCAGCCGAATTTCTCTATGATCTTCCACAAGTCTTCTCTGCTGACCATATCAAAAGCCTTGGTCAGATCAATACAGGTCATGAAGAGGTAGCTGTATTGCTCCTGGCATTTTTCCTAGAGTTGGTGCACAGTAAAAATCATGCCCGCAGTCCAAAGTTCAGCATGGAAGTTGCACTGACTTTCTGGGAGGAGACCTTGCTCAAGATTTTGGAGAAGGCGGATGAGTGGGACATGGGACAGAATCTTCCCAGCAATGGACAACAGAAAGATGCCTTGGTGGTTGTTGCAAGACTAGTGGTTGCCTTTCCTCTTGTAGATGTGGGCTATGCTGGCATCTTTCAGCTGTTGTGAGATCTGTCCTTCATTGCACATGGACCGGAAGAGTTCAGTCAGCTTTCACATCATAGCTGGGCTTCCTGCTTTGCATACCTCAGAAGGGATTGCATCAAACCCTCGTGCTTTGCTACAGGAGAGTTGCTTCACTGCCTTCCTGACATCATCTTCTGTGGGGAGGGTGTCGGGGTCCTTATTGATCTCTACCTGGGGCAGATGAGCAATGGCCTGGTCGTTGATGTTGGCAGGATGGTTGAGGATGTTGTTAAAGTGCTCAGCCCACCACTCCAGAATCTGCTTCTTCTCTGTCAGCAGCTGGGTCCAATCTGTGTTGAGGAGGGGTGAGGATCCAGAGGACTGAGGTCTGTATACAGCGTAGAAGTGCTTTGTGTCATGGCTGTCTGCGTAGCCCTGGATTTCATCCACCTTCTTGCTGAACCAGCTGCCCTGCATCTCATAAAGTTTCTTCTGCACCTTTCTTCTTGGGTTAGCAAGGGTATCTTCCTTGGCTTTTGACATGGGGTCATTATGATGCACTCTGAACAGTTGATTTTTCTCTGTTATAAGTGCTGGTATTTCTTTATCATTCTCATCAAACCAGTCTTGGTTTCTTCCAGTTGCTAGTCCAAGATGTTCAAGGGCAGTAGTGAGACAGTGTCCCTGAAGGCCATCCACTGTTACTCAACACTGGTCCTGTCTTCTTGTGGTCTGGCAGTCTGCCTTCAAGGTTGTCGGTGAGTTCTTCTGCAACCTTTTTGCTTTTCAGCTTGGAGACATTCAACCTCTTTGCAGTCTTCTGACCTTGGGGTCTTCTCATGGGCAGAATGTGAAACCTGAACTTGGACACAATGAGGCAGTGGTTGGTCCAACAGCCAGCACCACACATGGCTTTTGTCACTCTGACGTCTTGCCTGTCTCTCTTCCTGGTGATGATGTAGTCTTTAAGATGCCAGTGCATCGATCAAGGGTGCATCATTGACATCTTCTTACAGGTGGGTAGGAAGAACAGAGTGTTGGTGATGACAAGGGCATGTGTGGAACACATTTTGAGGAGCAGAAGGCCGTTGCTGTTATACTTGCCAGTGCCATGTCTTCCAGTGATCCCTTCCCAGGTTTGGTCCCTGAGAACAATGAGCTTCTCTGACTGCTGAAATGAGTGCATCAAGTTCTTCATAGAATTAGTCTTTAATGTCATCCCTCCCCTGCCTTTTCTTTGTCTTCAGTTTCTCAAGTTTAGAGTTATGCATGCATGTGAATGACTGGTGTGAAAGCGCTTTGATTTGTCTCTGCACAAGATTCAGTGCTATATAAATACTTATTATTATCATTATCTGGGTTGGTCATGGTGGGTGTGTAGGCACTAATCAGTGTTACACTTTTCTTGTATGAAAGTGGGAGCTGAAGTGTCACCAGGCAGTCATTGATACCCTCTGGAAGCTTGATGAGGTTTGATGGGAAATCCCACGCCTGCTTCTCATCATTCAGCCCTGCTGCGACCACTCCAGAAGAATGTGTATGCACCACTACATAATGTAAGCTGGCCCTTGTCTGCTATGTGTGTTTTGCTCAGAGCTATGTCCACATCATAGTAAGCTAGCTCTTTGGCAACCAGTGCATTTCTTCTCTCTGGTCTGTCTGCTTTGATGTTATCCAGCAGATATCTCACGTTCCATGTGCCAAAGTTTATTAAGCACCATCACTTTCTTCTTTTTTGTTAGACAACCGCTGTCAGGGATCCCTACCAGCCACGGTAAGCTGAAGCAGGCTATGTTTGAGACACCTTTTCTAGCCCCTTCCTCCATGGAGGTGAACAGAGCAACCTAAAGAGGGCTGCTCACACACACAGGGTGCAGCCGAACACTGCTGCTTTGGTCCAGTTGAGGGCGACCCTATGCCCTGAGCCACCTGTATGCAGGTTTGTGACTACAGCTTCCAGTGTATTTGCACCTGCTGCTTCACCACTCCCCCATCGCCACAAGACTTGAGGTGTTGCATGGTGTAGTTTGAAATCATGTCTTGCGCTTGACTTGGATAAAAGTGAGGGAGAACTGCGCAGGTCATCAGCCTCACTCTCTCATCCCAGCCTATCTGGACCCAGTGGCGAGACATAGTCAAGATGGCTGGAGATAGTTCAGGATGCAGTGGATGGTCGGCAGTGTTCTGCATGTGTCTCTCTGCACCCTTTTAGCGCTCCACGGCACACTGCTGAGAAGTGCCTTTTTGCCCATTGGTTCAATGATGGTTTCTTCTGTGCAGTCCGCCAAATCCAGGCTTCACACTCTAGGTAGACAAGCCCTAAATGTTGTGTGTCCATGGCAGTTCTTGTGGCGTGCTCGCAAGTCTCCCAACCCATTGTTTGGCATCCTCATCCTCATCTGCCATTGCAGCTGTTGGGAGATGTCTCATCTTCCACCTGCTCCACCACTGGGATGACCTCTTCATATTTCACCCATGCATGGGGGCTGGTTCGTGGGCACCAGGACATATCCACACACTGGTGGGCCATGCACGCTGCACGTTATGTATAAGGGACCAGCAACCACCTCCCTTAACCCTTTCACCGACAGCGAGTTTATAGTGCAACACTCCCTGGCGCCAGCTGATTTTCAAGAAAGAGCATGAAATTACACCTACCGATTTCAAATTACTATAACTTTTTTGTTTTTGAACCAAATGACTTCCTGCTTTTTTTTTTAAAGTAAGAGGAATGATGGAATTTTTGTGTCTTGGAGCAATAAATTATGTTGGTACGAGTGAAATATTTTGATTTTTGCGTAAATTATTATTATGTGTTGTTTTATTCAATACAAATTTAGCACTTTGACACATCACAGACATAAACAAAGACTGGTACAACACAAACATCACTGCAATACAGCTGAAAACAAAGCAAACTCACCAACTGAAGTCCTCAGTACAACTATATTTCCCATGTAATGGTGTAATCCAGAATATAATCAATGGGAAACACAAAATGAACTTGCCTTTTTGTAGAAAAATTATGATTTCTGTCACGTCACTTGAAGGTTTCACAGTGTCATCACTTGAAATATCTTACTGTGGTGGAACTATATACACACTTTATAGCTATCTGATGAAACTGAGATACTACTAAAGTCAGAAAATAAATGAATGGTGGTTAAATATGTATACAAATATGTACACAGGTCTGAACTGTTCACTGTTGGAGACTGTGAATTTTGGTTGCTGCTGCTTTCCTGTAGTCCTCAACAGTATGATACAGTTCAAAGCACAGAGTGGGACACATTGGCTTCATGCACATTATGGTTCCAAATGGCAGGTTGAGCAGCCAGTATGTCCGCCAGTAGTCCTCAATTTCAGGCTTACAACACAGCCCCATCATGATCCGAAATGCTGTGTATGCCTTCCTTTCAGGGACAGCGATGTCTGACAGCATTCAGCCTTGAATGTTGACCGAGTTCAGTGAGTTCTGCATACAGATTAGACTGGTCAGCCATGAGTTGGAATGCTGATTATGGGAAGAAAAGCATTAAAAAAAAGTCCACTGGACAGAAGTTATCAGTGTTGACAAGGACACCTGAAACACATGAGCAAAAAAACAAAAACAAAACAAAAACAAAAAAAAAGTAAAATACAATCAGTAATAATTATATAACAGCTGATTTATCATCAGCTTATGATAAACAAGTGCACAAATAGCAAAAACACAGATTTTTACACAGGCATTGTTTTACACAGTGTATCTCCAAAATCTTCACAAGAGAAAAAAACTGACATAAAATATTTGTGTGGTAAATAAACATACTGCTCTTACTCTTCAATGTCCTACACTTGTTTGATACAATGCACACATAATTTTATATGTGCTACTAGTGAATGAACAGTGCAACCTAATCATTTTTTTTTTTTTTTTTGCCCCATCATCTGCACCGTTTCAGTGGCATTACTCCCACGCCACTCATTTAGATTCCTCCATACACGGCCACACCCGGGGTTCGTCCATCACAGTTTCAGCGTCGGCAGTATGCAGGGAACCATCGATGTTAGGTCGCTAGGAGGCCACACACCAGAGGAGACCCTGCACTGCTGCTGAGTCACTTCAGTGGTGTTCAGTGGTGCCTGCTCTGATTTAACGTACTTAGGACACCACCTACTAAGCCCCCTACTAACGACAATAATGGCTTAGTCGCGGAGCCAGACTGAGTGAGTGTCCCCCCCCCAGAGTGGAGACCGCCACCACGTCGCTAGGAGGCCACACACCAGAGGAGACCCTGCACTGCTGCTGAGTCACTTCGGTGGTGTTCAGTGGTGCCTGTTCTGATTTAACATACTTAGGACACCACCTACTAAGCCCCCTACTAACGACAATAATGGCTTAGTCGCAGAGCCAGACTGAGTGAGCGTCCCCCCCCCAGAGTGGAGACTGCCACCACGCCCCTCAAACAACAGCCCCTCATGAATCTGCCGACACTGAAGACATTGACAGGACTCACCCCAAGCACGGAAGTGGAGGGGTATCGAAACTGAGGTCTCCATGAGAGCAGGGCATGAAAGGCCACAGACTCTGAGATTGTTTTGTTTATACTGATGATGATGAAGGAGGAGGAGGAGGACGATGATGATGTTGCTATGGAGGTCCATTCTGGTTTGGGACTGCATGACAAGGCTGTACTCTACGCTTCCTGTCATAATGATATCCCGGCGTTAACCAGGCCCGAGAGATACAGACACTTGCAGTGTTGGTCAGGTAATTAGAGCAACACACCCAAAGACGCATCCTTGAAGTGGACGACACTTGACTGTGTGGTCCCAGTCTCCCCATTTAAGCCCACAGCACACTCAACTCTGGGTAGGAGCCAGCCACGGGCCGAAAAACCCACCTCCGCTGGGATTCGAACCCGCGTCCTCCCAGCCGTCAGTCCGTGATGCTAACCACTTCGCCACGGCGGCTGGTGTGCAACCTAATCTTAGTCACACACTCTCTTAGTGACATACATGTGCGAGCACACACACACACACACACACATACACAGAGCTCTTACCTGTTAGTAAAATTTGGAAGCCATTCTGCAGGACAGTAGGGATCATCCATGTGGTACAACACCCACTGAAACAAATCAGGGTTTGGCACAGCTGTTCTACCACGCCCCCTCCCTGCTGGTCGTTAGTGTGTAGTCAAGCTTGACCCATGGCCACGCTGTGTTGTTGGTCTCCAACGTGACACAGATGCTGCCACTTGAGCAACACACACTGCCCCTTCACTATCACGGTCACTCACAGCTGCCGACGTGGTGGCCATAGCAGGAACACGTGCTCCACTTGTCTGGCCACGTCCTGTACGCTCATGACTTGGTACTTGGCTCGGTGCCCAGTCACCATCACTATCACTCTCCCCCTCAAACAATAAAACTTCTTCATCATACGGGAATTCTTCACCCGAATCTTCATTTTGCTGGTCTGGCTGCAGTCTCAGTTGCTCAATAACTTGCTCAGTTGTGAAGTAGCATTGTCTGCTTATCAATGCAGCCATTTTGGAAAATGAAAAGATCGAAGATGCGGATAAAACTATAATAAATTCACTCAAAAACTTGCAAAAGTACTGAAAAGATGGTGTCAATTGATAGAAGGGGATTCCACTTGTCACATGCACAAAACATGGCTGTTCAAACCTCCCCAAAATAAGAGTGGTAGGTTTCTGAATGACCTACCCTGATCCAGTCACCTTTTGGTGACATCGGCGGCCTCCCTCATGGGTGCTGAAATGCGACAACGGCGGCCAAAGTGTTAAAAGCCATCTTTAAAGATGTGCCAAATCTGGCAGAGACTATCCCTCTCTGGATCAGATTTTCACATTGGGTTTACTCCTCACATGATGCAGGTAGTACTGGGTTACATGGTTACCAGTAGCAGAGAAGAGTCTCTGACCTGACACTGATACATACATATATGTGTGTGTATGTGTGTAAAAAGGTGGTTCAAGAAAGATTACAGAGGAACAAAGAGGGGTGATACTGGATCGGTTGATGATTGTTGCACGCACATGCACTTACTCACACTCTCTCCTCACACCAATAGCAGTGCCACATGGAGTGGTTTTTATGGAGTGTTTACTTGTACCTAAGCATAAGCAGCACACACTAAGCACTTCACCCTACTTGGGAGCACCTACTGAGCAGCACACATTGCCTACTATAAGCACTTCACCCTACACCTAAGCAGCACCAAAAACAGCACTTTAAGCAGCACCAACTTAAAGCAGCATATCTGGAACACAAACACAAAACCAAAATTCCGGTCAAAAAATCTCAAAATACGAGGGCATCACTTACACGAAAGGCCAATACACTTTCGGCACCTTTCACCACATGTCCAGCTGTATGCACTATTCTCACACATAGATCTATGAGAGGTAAAACAAGCTTCATTAACCTCTTGACTGCGCTGTTGATATACGGCGTACATCATGAAATGTCACTCGCCAATGCTGTATTGACGTGCGCCGCACGTCATGTTACAACATTCTATGTTTTGAGTCCTGCATTGCAGAAAATACAGTCTGCTAACCACTAAATTAGCTCCCCTGAGAGCTCTTTGTCTCCTGAGTTCCATTAGCTAAAAATATTCACCTCATTGTCATATTTATGGTGAAAGTTTTGCAAGTTTGTATGAAACTCAAGTTGTGTTTGCAAAGCCATGGTTGAACGCAGATAAACCCCAACACTTGCACGAGTACTGGAAGAAATCCTTCATGATGCAAATAGTAGAGATGAAGATTGTGGACTGAATGAGATAGAACTGCATGAAGTTGATGCCAAAGATGCCCATTTTGACATGCAGGGAGGTGGAAGGTGGGGTTGTTTGACGAAAATGAACACAGACAAGCTCAGCTGATTCAAAATGCAGGTGGGTGTTTACGAGGTTTGTCAGTTTATTATTTGCTTTCTGTTTGTTGTAACAATGAATATAACTGCATTGTGTATGTTTTGAATGTGTTAACTGTGGTAAGTAGCTTCGTCAGTCACTGATCAGTGTGTGTGAGTGAGAGAGAGTCAGTCACGTGTGTACTGTGTGTGACCAACGCTTCGCGAAGGGGCGTGGCTGGCTGGCTGGCTCATTGTTGATGACAGCGTGTGTCACTCGCCTAGAGCTTTCTGTGAATTTGTTCCTGAGTGTGTATTGGTTTGTTGTTGTTGTTGTTGTTGTGTGTGTGTGTGTGTGTGTGTGTGAGTGGGGGAGGAGCCGGGGTGGAGGGGGGGTGGCGGGGAGAGGAGATGTTTACAAAATTGAAATCAGAGAATGATATACAGAATTGTATGCCTAAATTACTTTGTAAATACAACACTTGTAGAAGTGTGTGTGTGTGTGTGTGTTGTCATTTTGTTTTGTATGAGAAAGAGAGAATGAAGGGGGTGTTGTGGCATACCATGAACCAGTTTCAGTGTGTCTGTGTTGGGGGTCTGGGGGTGGGGGTGGGGGGGGGGGGGGGGGGGGGGGGGGGGGGGGGGGTTGTTTTTCAGCTTCTGAAAACAATCAGAAATAAAATGGTACCATTTCATAACCTTTTTATATGCAAAAAACAAACAAACAAACAAACAAAAGACCCCAACAAACTTAGTCTTTTATGCAATGTGTTTCAGGTATGCAGCATGGTGATGATCATGATGTTCATCCTGGACCATCTGGAGCTGACAACTTGCCACAAACCTGCAGCTGAAGGCCAGCAGCAGGAAGACCAAAGGGAAGTAAATAAACCTCCAGCAATTCTGGATTACAACAAAAACATGGGTGCCATGGACCATCATGACCAACAACTGCAGCCATACGATGCCACAAGGAAAACCCTGAAGTGGTACAAATATCTGTGTGTACATTTTCTAGAAATTGCCATTCTGAATGCACACATCCTCTACAAAAAAGCAAGCAACAGCAGCACATTCCTGGACTCCAGAAGGATGTAATTAGCGCTGTGATATTTGGTGACCAAGACCCAGACACTGCTAAAGATGACCAAGCTGTTCGTCTGTGTGGACGACACTTCATTTATGTCATCCCACCTACCCCACAGAAGGCCCGGCTATAAAGGAGGTGCAGAGTCTGCTGGAAGAAAGGGCAAAGAAAGGATGTGAGGTTCTACTGCCCAGACTGCCCCAGCAAACCAGCACTGTGTCTTGAAGACTTTTCTGCAAGTACCACACACAGCTTTTTTACTGGTGATAGATGCTGGGTGAGTCAATCCTTTTCATTCTTTGTGTGGACTGTGTTGGAGACTTATGGACCTCGACACTGTTGCACAGCCTTTGACAGTGTGTGTGGTTGATCACAACAGTCACAAGAAAGACTGGTTGGTAACCTGGTTGATGTTGTAGCACCTACATGATGGAATGACAGTCCCCCTTTTTTCTTTTTTTTTTAACTGCATTTTATGGAATTTTTGTGTCAGATTGACTCATTATTTGAACATGTGAGTATTAAAAACAAAATCTTGGTTCATTTTCCTTTCATTTGATATATACTTTTAGAGAATGGGAGGCCGAATGAACCCTTACCATCTTCACTGGGTACCAGAGAGATCGTCATCTAATGACAGCAAAAACAATTCAGAAGGAACGAGACTTGTATGAAGTGACAGGGTCAGCAACCATAACATTTGGTGAAACCACCATAGACAGGTGGTTCCGGGTTTCTAGTTCAAGTTTCCAATTTCCAGCACCAAGTTTAAAACTCTAATCCTACAGGGAAGAACATCAACCACAAATGTCCAGGAATGTCGTCCACAGCATGCAGAACACACCTACTACCGCAAGTACCAGCAGGAAAGAAAGAAAGCATTAGAATGAACTGAACGAGGAAAACTCAACAAGTAGTTAAAATAAAAGATATTTTGTGAGACCAAGGAAATGCATTGACATTTTTCTTTCCCTTACAGTGGCTACAATTTTTTGTTTGTTTTGTATTTAATAAATGAATTCCACACTGTGCAAAACTGTACAATGTTTGTTACTGCCTTGGTTTGTATGGAGGTGCCTGAGGAATGATTCCTTAACTGGTGTGACAACATGCCTCAATATGTGAACACATTTACATGCATATGAACACATATACAGCCATACATATGCACACACATATACAAACACATGCACATATAAACATCCATGTGTAAACACAAGCATGCAAAAACATGTATGTACATACCTAATGCATGCATCATATCCACATCTTCCAAACCACTTCCCCATATCCCTGTCCCCTCTCTTTCTCCACCCCCACCCCCACTCCCCTCTCCCTCAATCCCCACCACTCCCCACCCACAGTCCCTAATTCCTGCTCCCATCTCCCCCGCCCCTCTCTCTCTCTCTCTCTCTCTGTGTTAACTTACCTTTACCAAAACTCTAAAATACCGACGGCCCAGAAAACCTCTCCATGTCTTTTGGATTCGAGTGGCGCAGTTGTTCAAGTATCTGAAATTCAGACTCATTTTTTAGGTGTGCAAACTGGAAAAGACAAATTTGAAACAATATTTTAAAACTTGTTTCTAAAAAAATCTAAGATTAAATTTGTTCCTACAAAAGTGAACATTCAGTATTCTTTTCAAGCCTTTCATTGTCCCAACACACAATTCAATATAAGATATATACATAATATATTATATGGTGCAAACTCCCCATATAATGGGCTCAAAGGGCTTCACATGAAACAATACATATACAACTAATGCAAAACAACATACCTCTGCACATTAACCTTTGCTGGCTGTCGCTTTTGACTACACACGGAAGCTCATGTGGGTCGTCCACAACCCATACCACTGTCACTTTTGACTACACACAGAAGTTCATGTGGGTCGTCCACGACCCATACCTTTTAAAGAGACAAAAACCTGTATATTCCTTCAAAGCTTGTGTGGGTCGTGCACGACCCATACTTTTTTTTCTTTTTTTTTCTTTTTTTTTATTCGAGTTTAACATTTAATATATACAGACGGACATACAAAACCAACATCTGAAATCAACACTATTTGCCACTGTGCACCACCTAAACTGCAAATCAGGAAAACAACAACACAACACCGTCTTCATACAGAGAAAAAACAGAAACAAAAAAGTCACATGCACTGTACAAAACAAGTAAATAAATGAAAGGAAAAGGAAAATAAATAAAAGAACAAACGTTACATTCGTGGTTGTCTTTACTCCTCCTCGTTGCCTTCAATCATTTTTATGTATGGGTACCATTTTCTAGAAAATGCTATGGGCATCATTTCCATCGAGTGTATGTATTTTTCGGTTTTATATATGTTTCTTAGGTCTGTTAGGAAGTACTTTATACATGGTTTGATTTTATTTATTCTGCATTTATAAATTAAATGTTTCGCCACTAGAATGATATAGTCAAATATTTCACCTGTTTTTGTAATATCATCATTTCCAAATAATACTAACTCTATATTAAACTTTATATTTGCACAATGTTCACACTTTTCCTTCAAGACATTCTCTAAGTCCCCCCCCCCCTCCCCCCCCCCCCCCCCCCCCCCCCCCCCCCCCAAAAAAAAAGAGCTGAGTAAATGTACAGTGCCTTAAGTAGTGTTGAATTGTGCCTATTTCATTTTTACAGAAATTGCACATGTCGCTATTTGTTATTCCCTTTTTTCTTTCTTTTTTTTATTTTATAGTATTTTGTTTGTAACCAATATGCCATGACATATTCTAATCAGGAATCATTTCAATCTTACTTCCTTTATGTTTTTCACTTGTTTCATAGTGGTATCCCAATTTACTGCAATATCTAGTTTTTGCTCCCACTTGAGCATGACCCATACTTTGTAAAGAGACAAAAACCTTTAATTACTCATTAACTAATTAATGAATTTTTTTTCATTTTTTAGCACAAGTTGGCCTTTTAGGTGTAGGAAGCATTTTTGAAATTTTGTAGAAAAATATTAAGAATTGGCTGAGATATTTGCGTTTTTGTACCCTTCTGGGTCGTGCATGACCCACGATAATCAGCGAAGGTTAAAAAAACAACACACATATGTGTGTATATACATTGAGCCAATACTACAAATTGCAGATATGAGCAATCACACACACACACACACACACACACACACACACCCCTACACGCAGACATACACACGCTCATGCACACAGTTTACCAACCCACAGACATACACACTACATGACGATTTCAGCAGAGGGTAAAGTAGGGTGGGTAGGAGGGGGAAGAATGCAATTAGCCATGCTTCATCACACCCAAAGGTCTGTTTGAACAGGTGGGTTTTCACATTTGTTTTGAAAGAGGACAGCCCTGGTAAGTGACGGAGATCCAGAGGAAGAGAACAGAAGGTGCTTGATACTGAAAGGCCCTTTGGCCAAATGTCTTTGAAGAGATTTGGGGGACTTGAAGGAGCTTTTGGCAAAAGACCTCAGAGAACGGGAAGGTGTGTAAGTACTAAGTATAAAGGACAAAAGACAAGGAAGATGGGAGAGATCCTTCAAAGTGGCGATTAGCCATTATGACAACTTTGTACTGAATCTGTACTGGATGGGTAACCAATGAAGTTGAGGTGACCTGATCCTTTTTTGACTTTCTGAAAATGATTCTTGCAGCACTGTTCAAAATTATCTGAAGGCATGACAACAAATCAGAAGGCAGACCAGCAAGTTGTGAATTGCAGTAGTCTATGCAACTTATGATCAAGGAACAAACAAGCTGAGTAGTTGCTTCAATAGTTAGATATAGTGGAAAGGTACAGATATGCCTCAGTTGGAGGTTTGCAGTTTTACATTAATTTCTGACATGGTCATGCATGGACAGAGCTGATTAAAAAAAATGCACCCAGGTTTCTCACAGAATTTTTAAAGTTGACATCAAGTTGATGATTTGAACCACATCGGTAGTTGCCAGTATCTTCTCCCCCTCCACTAGACCTTGAGTGGTGGTCTGGATGCTAGTCATTTGGATGAGACAATAAACCGAGGTCCCGTATGCAGCATGTATTTAGTGCATGTAAAAGAACCCATGGCAACAAAAGGGTTGTCCAGGTAAAATTCTGTAGAAAAATCAACTCCGATAAGAAAACAAATAAAATTGCAGGCAGACAAAAAAAAACAACAACAACAAATAGTTGGCACTGTCAGTGTAGCGACACGCTCTCCCTGGGGAGAGCAGCCTGAATTTCACACAGAGAAATCTGTTGTGACAAAAGGAGCATTACAACACATTACTATACATTCAACATTGCAGACAGTCAAGGTATGAAATAATATGACTATGTGCAGACTTAAAACGTATAAGTATGGCTTTTTCTTGACGTCATTACGTTTAAGCTTGTTTGTCAGTATCCACTCCTTAACAGCAACAATGCACTTCTCTATGTTTTTGTGGAGGATAGCAAAAGAATTTGGGGAAGAAGCCTTAGTGAGTTGGGAGTCATCTGCAAACTTATGAAAATCACACTGATGTTGTCTGATGATGTTGTACAGTATTTGAGTGTGATGATGGGAGTCTCACGTCGGACCAACGGATGAATAGACAGGCAGGCTTATCTGTCGGTGTGTGTCCTCATATGGGAGAAGAGGCCGATTCTGGATGTGCAGCACTACCCACAGGTGTTGCAAGGGAAAACGTCTCCAGAAGTTGAGCCCTGCTTCCGCTTCGCTCACGCTTCTCCTTAATGGCCAGCATTTTCTTGTTTTCAAACGTCTTTATGCCAATAGAGCACAGCATCCTCCAGCGAGAGCGGTCAAGGGCATCAGTTTCCCAGGAAACGATGTCTATGTCACAGGCTTTGAGGTTTGTCTTAAAGGTGTCCTTGAAGCGCTTGCAGGGTCTTCCAAGTTCATGGTGGCCTTCCTTCAGCTGGCCATACAAAAGCAACTTCGGGATCCTGCTGTCTGTCAAGTGGACAATGTGTCCTGTCCAGCGTAGCTGGCACTGAATCAGCAGGCTTTCAATGCTGGGCAGGCTGCTCCTCTCTAGGACCTGGAGGTTGGAGACCCTGTCTTGCCACTTTATGCCAAGGATCTTTCGTATGCATTTCTGGTGAAACTGCTCAAGTTGCTGAATGTGACGGCGATATGTCGTCCATGTTTCACAGCAGTACAACAAGGTGGTCAGCACAACAGCTCTATAGGTTTTGATTTTGGTGCTGAACCTGATGCCTTTGTTGTTCCACAGCCTGCTGTTGAGTCTGGCAAAGGCAGAGCTGGCCTTGGGGATGCGCAGTGTCACTTCTACATCAAGGGCTCCACTGAGTGTACAGACTAAATAATATCGGACCAAGAACTGAAATCTGGGGAACACCATACAGAACACTAAGAGCTCTGGATTCAGGATGAGAACTGGAAATGAACACCCTTTGTGTCCAACTGGAGAGGTAAGAGTGTGTATTTGTGGAGGGAGTAGGCAGTGTGGGTAGGATGTGGGTTGAAATATGTGAACAGAGGTGCATCTGTTTGTAGTACAGTGTAATTAGAGATAGGGGTGGAAAAAATTAAAATAGTTTTTATTCTTTGCACACAAACAGAACAGGACCCAAATTTGATTGTGTGGAAAATCTGCCAAAATCCATGCCCAGCAACAAGGAAATTTATTGCGTTAATTTTTTTTATAACATTTTCCCTATGAATATATGTCCGAAATTTGGAGGGTAGAGATAAGGTTTATAATAACCTTCACATTCAAATTGATATTGATGCTTCAGCTGTACAAGAAATGGAAGTGAGTACATTTATCCTCATTATCATATTTAATTTTAAAAGAGACAATTATATATGACATCATCATTGTCATCGCCTAAATCACCCTCGCTTAAGTTGTCTCATCATGTAAGTCAACACAATTACTTGGCCCTGGCCAGGAGCCTTACTTTTCTCAATAAATTTTCCTCACTTAACCTGACCTCATTTAAGTAGACACCTCAATGTACATTCATCGAAAAATATGTGCCCCTGTAAAGTTTTCCCCACGTCGACACTGATAGCTTTCTGATAGCTGGCCTCCAAATCTAAAATCATAATTGAAGTGTAATAAAACGCCAAAGTGGTGTTGGTATTCCAAAGAAAGGTAGAGAGCAATCACTTTTGTTGTTGCACATTGTGCTAAAGCCATGCACTATGAGCCCCGGGCTGAAAATGCGAACATTGTGAACAAATCCTCATGTCAAAGCCGATAAAGTAGGAAAAACGATTTCCCTTGTCAATTTGAAGTGGAATGCTTTTTGTCCGTTTCAAACACCAATTTCTACCAACACATACACACAAAATAAATAGACACACAAAACCAATAAATAAAACTAATAATCAAATGTTTAACATGCATCATGTGCCAGTACATCAAAGAGGCATATATGGTCAATCTATCACATCTTCTGGACTATGGACTTAATCAAAGAGCATTGCATCATGTTTGTAGAAAGACCTCAATGTGACAGCCTCAACTGAAACCATTTCAGCTACGACCCAACGTCAGAAAGTGGTTATCGGCACGGACTGATGGCTGGGAGGACCCGGGTTCAATACCCAGCGGAAGTGGGTTTTTCAGCCCGCGGACAGCTCCCACCCAGAGTTGAGTGTGTTGCTGGCTTGAATGGGAAGACTGGGACCACACAGTCGAGTATCAATCACTTCATGGATGCATCTTTGGGTGTGTTGCAAAAATTTTCTGATCAACACAGCAAGTGTCTGTATCTCTCAGGCCTGGTTAACCACTGGGATATCATTATGAATGGAAGAGTAGAGTACAGCCTTGTCATGCAGTCCCAAAACTAAACAGACCTCTGGAGAAACATCGAAATCATAATCATCATCAGCATCCTCCACCTTCATTATCAATAAGAAAAAACGTCCCGTATTATGTGGCCTTTCATGCCTTGCTCTCATGGTGCACTTATTTTCGAGCCCCCTCCACTTCTATGCTCGGGGTGAGTCCTGTCAACAGATTCATGGAGGACTGTTGTTGGACAGGAGGGACGTGGTGGCGGTCTCCACACTAAGGAGACACTCACTCAGTCTGGCTCCGCAGGTAAGCTATTATTGTTGTCAGTAGGGGGCGTAGTAGGTGGTGTCCAAAGTATGTCAAATCAGAACAGGCACTACTGAACACCACCGAAGTGACTCGGCAGCAGTGCAGGGTCTCCTCTGGTGTGCGGCCTCCTGACGACCTAACATCAATGGTTCCCTGTGGCCAACTGTCGACACTATGACTGCGACAGACGAACCCAGGTGTGGCTGTGTATGGGATACTCGGAATGAGCGGTGTGGAAGTAATGCCAATGAAATGGAGCAAATATTAGGAAAGAAAAAAATTAGCTTGCAGTCCACTTTTGCTTGATTACGGGTGCAATAGCCAAGTGGTTAAAGTGTTGGACTTTCAATCTGAGGGTCCTGGGTTCAAATCTCAGTGATGGCGCTTGGTGGGTAAAGGGTGGAGATTTTTCCGATCTCACAGGTAACTATATGTGCAGACCTGCTAGTGCCTGAACCCCTTTCGTGTGTGTACGCAAGCAGAAGATCAAACACACACGTTAAAGATCCTGTAATCCATGTCAGTGTTCGGTGGGTTATGGAAACAAGAACATACCCAGCATGCACATCCCCCAAAAGCGGAGTATGGCTGCCTACATGGCAGGGTAAAAATGGTCATACATGTAAAAGCCCACTCGTGTACATATGAATGAATGTGGAAGTTGCAGCCCACAAACACAGAATGACTGATTGATTGAATCTTTAATGGGTAAAGAATTAGGCGCAGTAAAGGCCTTCGTAAAATTCTGCCCATTTAACGACACAAAACATAAAAATAAAGAACAACAAAAAACCATAGAAATAAAGAAATAAAATGAAATGAAATAAAATATTAAGAACGATGAATAAGAAGAGTAACTGGAATAATCTATTAAAAGTAACAAAGCAATGAAAAGAACAATTGGTACATTATCATGTATGTACACACACACACACACACACACACACACACACACACACACACACACACACACACACATATTATAAAACAAGCAAACAAAGACATTCGTACATATACATGCCCACACACTCAAACACACACAAACACACACACACACTTACTGAAGAAGAAGAAGAAGAAGAACAAGAACAAGAAGAAGAAGAAGAAGAAGAAGAAGCTTGATTACATTTTGCAAAAATGTTTTCATTTTTTTCTCTTTTCCATTTTTGAAAAGAGGTGTTCCATAATTATCATTACATCTGGATACAGTGAATCAGTTTGTCTACGTGTAGTTGTATCCTACCCTTTTCTTATCAGTTTATTATTGAACTAATTTGCTTTTGCACTCAGTACCTTGATACATACTCACTGTATTTTGAAAATTCTTAAAAGCTTCAATGAAGCTACAATACTGTAAAGTCTTCATGTTTGGATATTTTCTGTTGAAACACATAAAAAAATAAAGGAACCCTGTCTTCATCTAGTTGATGATAAATCTTATAAATACACACACACACACACACACACACACATATATATATATATATATATACCTGTTGGAAATTAATCCAGCAGAAACAGTGTATGATTACAAACCAAAATGTTTATGCTGTGAAAATGCATTCAGCATTAACATCAAGTATATTTGAGGCTGATAGTTCAATTATCGTACTTTCATAGTTAGAAAATGCCATACCAGAATGCATTATGCACATGTTTATCGATGTATTTCCAAAATATATGCCACGTGTTCTAAACTCATCAATGTCTAAATACATAAACAAAACAAGTACCTTCAAATGAGAATCGAAATAAATAAACAGTTTTATCAACCAACTGAGTTTAACACTTGACAGAAAATGGTATGTTTTTTTAACATTATAGC
The DNA here is from genome assembly GCF_041734735.1 of Babylonia areolata. Lineage (NCBI taxonomy): Eukaryota > Metazoa > Mollusca > Gastropoda > Neogastropoda > Buccinidae > Babylonia > Babylonia areolata. The sequence continues at coordinate 43,978,939 of NC_134896.1, forward strand.
CTACCTCTTGAACATGGCTGGCACACACATTTTAAGAATTAATTTTATTCTGTCTGCCATTCCATAATAATTGAAGAACATACTGTCAAATTATTTATTCAAAAAATAATCATCATCAGTGTCTGGGATATCAATAAAGTATAATGACTTTGACATAAAAAGAGTTTTGAAGACAGTGATTTTTTTCCAAGTAGAAAGCTGACACTCATTCCAGATATTTGACATTTTCCTTTTTTCGCTATTTTACCATTATAGATTGAATGTAGAATTATATATATTTATATACCTGTTGCTACAAAGATTCCAAGGTATCTAAAACTGCCTGGGTCCCAAGAAAAATTCTTGTCACCCAGGTAGTGTGTCTTATACTTGTTTTTGCCTATAATCCAGGCTGCTTGAGTTTTGTAAATATCTACATTCATGGCTGATGTTTCTGCAACAACAAAAAAGAACAAAAGAAGTAAGAATTCTAACAGCTTAAACTACAGATTCTTCACTTCCATCTAGGTACACAGCTGTGTCATCAGCAAACTGTGATGACCTGGCCTTCATTGATATGGATATATATATATATTTTTTATCATCTTTCTGAGTTTCATGCAACATATCTATCTCACACAGTTTCAGTTTCAGTATCAGTAGCTCAAGGAGGCATCACTGCGTTCGGACAAATCCATATACGCTACACCACATCTGCCAAGCAGATGCCTGACCAGCAGCGTAACCCAACGTGCTTAGTCAGGCCTTGAGAAAAAAAGAAAAAGAAAAAAAGTACAAGTAAGGCAACAGTGGGTTTCCCTTTCTTACACCATGATTAATACTGAACATTGACTAATATTTGTAATTAACAAGAATACATGTGGATAAGTATGCATAGAAAGGTTTTATTCATTTATTTCAGGGCCAAAATTGTTTTAATCAAAATTCTTAAAAATAAACGTCCATCAAATAGTGTCAAAATGCCTTCTCAAAATCTACCAACAACAAGAGATCAAGCATTTTCCTTTCATTATTATACACCAACACGTCACATAGTTTGCGACATTTCTGCTACATATCCGCCTTTTGAAAAACCCTTTTGGTTAGTGTGAATAAACCATGGTAAAACAGCTTTTAGTCTGTTAGCAATACATGTCCATACTACTTTATTGTATGAAAGAAGGATATTAGAATTCATGATACTTTTTTTTTATAAGGAATTCAATGTATCTCTGTTTTCTGTAAGTAAAATTGTGACTTTGAGATGAGATATACTACCCATGTTGTCTTCTTCAGCAATCCACCCCTAATATGGGTCTTATGCCAAACTGTCAAAAGGGTAGGTTTGGACAAAGTGATATTTGACAGTGTTGCTGGGAATGGATTTTTGCAGACTTTTCACACAGTAATCAACACTAATGGAACTTAATGTGTGCAAAGTTGTAAAACTATTTTGATTTTTTCTGGGTTGTCTTAAATAATTGGCATAATTTTCCTGGACTAATGGATTGGTGTGTGCAAGCACATATATGTACTTGTGTTTGAATAGTCACAATTATTTGCATGAGATTTTTGCATAATGTGCGTCTCTCACACACACATGTGCACATGCACACACACATGCACACATGCATACCAGCATATGCCACACTGATTAATACAGAAATAAACAGACATATAATGATATATACATATATAAATGCTGGCAAAGAAATGGAAGTAAACAATCAAAGTGCTGGCAAAGAAATGCAAGTAAACAATCGAAGTCCTCACTTGACATAGGAACGAGTTCTGCAAGCACGGAACCAGGCCTGCACTTTGACAGCTGCCAGGTATTCTGTCTCCCTCTGTGCTTCAGCATCACTGTAAAAAGAAAGAAAAAAAGCCAATAATTCTGTTTTTTACATTCTCAAAAACACAGCCAGTATCTCAATTATGTTGTTTAGGAACTTTTTAAAATGTTTTACATGAAAACAAGTCAAGGTTCTGCAGGTTAAGAAATGATGCCATCATGATTTCAATCCTTTGAACATCAAAGAAATGTAAATTTTTCAACATTGAAGAAATTAAAACACTTTTGCTTCCAAAGAGGTTAGAAGCACATATTTTTTTAGCCACTAATGTGGTGTTGTCAATCAGCTTGCAAATGGTGGAAATAAAAGGTTCAGTGGAACAATACCAAAAATTACTGACATTACACATTAAACGGATAGTAAAGAAAGAAAACACAAAGACATCTACTTTGTATCTGAACATAGCCAAAGTCTTTCAATGAAAGGGCGACAAAGTTACAGTATATTAAATTAATATAATAATCACAAACACCATATCAATGTCATGAACATTCATATATATATATATATATATATATATATATATATAGAGAGAGAGAGAGAGAGAGAGAGAGAGAGAGGCATTCATCAGTCTTGGAAGTCTGTGGAGTTGTGCTCCGTGTGGTGATTGATACAGTGTTGGGTGTGGCTGGACAGGCCAATATGGGAGTGACAGTCACTCCCACACTGTGTACAGGTGAAGTCTGATACTGGTCCATCTGGATTTGGGCCTTACTCATCAGTTTCTTCGCACTGGAACACTGGTCAAGCATCTATTGGAACAAGAGTCCTTTCTGCACTCTTTGCCTCCAAGACAATCGTTCAAAGGCTACAGCTTTCCCAGGTGTTTAATAATAATAATAATAATATGCAGGCTTATATAGCACTGAGAGAATCAAGGAACAGACAAGCATATTTTGTCACTGAAGATGTTGCAGCGGCTTTACAAGTATCAGGTGATGATGGATTCAGTGCTAGGTGTGGCAAAATCATGTCAGATGGTTCACTTGAAGACAATGAAAGTAAGAGTGATGATTTGCCAAAAGGGGTAGAGGGTGGGGGCAGTTTTTAAGGTAGATCCAACAAGTGTCAGAGCAGGAGGCTCTGACAAAAATACAAACTGTCTACTTATTCAAGGCAGGAAGGGAGAGATGAAAAGAGTGGAACAATTTTGTGCGAGTCATAAATCACTGGGCCAGTGTGCTTTTATCAAGGCACGCTCACATCTAGGGAATCAGCTACTGTATGCAGGCAATTTATCAACAGTGCTCACTACACTGCCACATGGGTCACTGCTGACCCTGATCATGTTTGATATCAAAGGGAAGCTAGCATGAAGTGAGCAGGTGAGGTGTGGCAGTTGAAGGGTGTGTGTGTATGTGTGTGTGTGTGTGTGAATGTGTGTGTGTGTGTGTGTGTGTGTGTTTCATTTACATTTTTCTTGAAAAAAAAAGACTAACAGAAACAGTTTGCTGACTTCATTTCTCATTTCTGTTAGTTGCAAAAAAAAAAAAAAAAAAAAAAAAAAAAAAGAAAGTGAGCGATGGACTGAATATGTACAGAATACCAGAAGTTTGGATTATGAATCAAGTTTATGAAAAGGTGCAATAGCTGTGTAGTTAAAGCGTTAAACTTTCAATCTGAGGGTACCAGGTTCGAATCTTGGTAATGGCGGCTGTTGGGTAGAGAGTGCAAATTTTTCCGATCTCCCAGATCAACATATGTGCAGACTTACTAGTGCCTGAATCCCCTTCATGTATGTAAGCACACATGAGAATGCCAAAGGCACACATTAAATATCCTGTAATCCATGTCAGCATTCGATGGGTTATGGAAACAAGAACATACCCATACCCAACATGAATTACCCCCCAAAACGGAGTGTGGCTGCCTACATTGCGGGGTAAATAAACAAAATGGTCATACACATAAACTGTTACATGTCTGTATAAGTATATGTGTGTGTGACTGAAACCTGATTAAATGACACAAGAAACAAATGATGAGTGCCCAGTGGCAGCTGTCAGTTGGCTCTATCCAGGTAGACAGCCTGTTGTACAAATGACTGTGTTTTTAAAGCACTTAGAGCTTGGTCTTCAACTGAGGAGAGGTGCTATATAAGTATCCATATCATCATCATCATCATATGTGTGGTTCGTCTGTCGGGGATCAACGAGGACCATCTAGTCATCCTGGGGGTGGGTGGGTTGGGCTCTGTGGGTGCACAGATGACTGGTCAGGCCAATCCGCGCCTGGAAGGTTCTGACGCAGTGTGGACAGGATGAGGCACAAAGAAGGTGGTATGGCGCTGACCGAGAAGCTTCATCAGCTATTCCAGCTCTTCTGGCAGCATGAGGCAATTCCACAGGACTTCAAAGATGCTTCCATCATACACCTGTACAAGCGCAAAGGAAATCGTCAGGCCTATGACAACCATCGTGGAATATCCCTGCTCTCCGTCGCAGGCAAGACTCTGGCCAGAGTGCTACTCAACCATCTCATAGCGCACCTTGAGCAAGGTCTCCTACCAGAGAGCCAGTGTGGCTTCCGGGAAGAACGCGGGACTATCGACATGGTGTTTGCTGCCAGGCAGCTCCAGGAGAAGTGTCAGGAACAGAACGCCGACCTTTACTCCACCTATGTCGATCTGACCAAGGCCTTCGATACTGTTAGCAGAGATGGCCTTTGGAGAATCATGGCGAAGTACGGATGTCCCAGAAAGTTCATCACCATCATACGGCAACCACACGATGGGATGCTGGCCCGAGTCCAAGACAACGGAGAGACTTCAGAACCGTTCCCTGTCTGCAACGGAGTCAAGCAAGGGTGTGTTCTTGCCCCCACCCTGTTCAGCCTCATGTTTTCAGCCATGCTGACAGATGCCTTCAGAGACGCTGACGTAGGCATTGGCATCAGGTACCGCACAGATGGCTCACTCTTCAACCTCAGGAGGCTTCAAGCAAAAACCAAGGTGAGGACAGACACCGTCAACGACTTCCTGTTTGCTGATGACTGCGCTCTCAACGCTGCCTCCGAAGCTGACATGCAACACAGCGTCAACAAGTTCTCTGCTGCCTGTGACAACTTTGGCTTCACAATCAGCACAAAGAAGACTGAGGCAATGCACCAGTCAGCTCCAGGAAAGCCTTATGTTGAACCAAACATCTTCATCAACGGGCAACGACTGAATGCGGTGGACAAGTTCACATACCTGGGCAGTACACTCTCTCGCCCCATTGTCATCGACGACAAGGTGAATGCCAGACTCGCCAAAGCCAGCGCTGCCTTCGGCAGACTCCATAAGAATGTTTGGAACCAAAACGTAACAGTCTTGCTGGTCCTTTGGATTTGTCAGCGAGGTGGAGAGGGGGGACAAGCTGCATGGGTAACAGCCTGTCTTCCATATTACATTGCCCATGCTTATATCCATCCATCCATCCACAAACACCTTGCATCTACAACCTGGAGAGGACACTCCAGCTTCGCTACTAGCATTAGCGTCGGAACAACACGTGAAGCAACAGTTACCGGTGTAACAGGCCAGATCTTACCCTGGCCTGATCTTACCCCCGTAAGAACTGGCCTAGGCCAGAGTTTACCCCCATAAGAACTGGCCTGGGCTACATCTTACCCGGGGTAATGTTTGGCCTAGGCCAGTTTATATCCCCTGGGACATTTCTTACCCCCTCTCTTTTTCTCTGAAATACATTGATATTTGAAGAGTGCCAAGATTAACAACATTAGAATGAAGGGTATGTGAACTGTGGGGAATATATTTCACACAATAGTTATTACCAATGGGCTTTTATTCAAAACTGGAAAATTACCAGTGAACTTGTTGCTTGGATAAAACTATTTGCAATTAAAATTTTCGACATGGAACATCTGTTTTAATTGATGTTATCTTTGAACATGAAGTTCATTCCTAGAGATGTTCAGTTGCTCTTATGTACAGTGATTGCTTTTGATGAATTATGCTTAGTGATCTTGAGTTGGAAATAGAAAGCACACCATGAGAGTTTGCAAGGTTTGTAATATGGCTGTGATTGGGGATGGGTTCTATCTTATAATGGAATGCACAAAGTATAATGACTTCCGAGACAAGCGTGTGCATGAAAAAATATTTGTCTCTGAAGTCAGTTTTCATTTTTGTTTTTTGTTTGTTTGTTTTTTGTTCATAGGAAGCAGATGGAATTTGTTAGCTATAAGTACGTTTATCAAATTTGCACATTCAAATGCTAATTGTTATTTGAAACATATTTGCGTTTTCTTATTAAGTTATAGTGTTGAGTATTTGAATATCTTCTTTTGGGCGTAAAAGTATCATTTGATAGCAGTCCTCCATAAGCAACTGGAGTGAAAGGATGAATAAAACTTTAAACGATATGTTTTTAAAGTTAATGAACAGGGAAGAAAGAAGAAACTGAGAAGAGAAACAAGAAAGAAAAAGAAGGTATTGAAGAAAGGTATCTCCACTAAAAAATCAAAGAGCAAGAACAGAGACAAAGAACACTTTTATTGTTGTGTCTATAAACCTTTCATTCACGATTTTCTGATTCTGATTCTGATTCACACACACACACACACACACACACACACACAAACACACACACACAAACACACACACACACACTCCCTTTATTGTTGTGTCTATAAACCTTTCATTCACGGTTTTCTGATTCTGATTCTGATTCACACACATACACACGCGCGCGCGCACACACACACGCTCCATGAAATGATTTAGCGGTTTATTTTGCAGATGATTTGGAGGGTCAGATTTATGTTCCCCTAGGTCTATGTTCCCAAGAATTTTCCTTCAGCCAGCCACAAGTTCTTACATGACTATATTCCCCCCGGTCTATGTTCCCTTAAATTTACGTTTTCTGGGTCTTTGTTCCCCCAGGTCTTTGTTCTCCCAGTCAATATTCCCCCAGGTTGATAATCCCCAAAAAACGTTTTTGGTTGGTCTATGTTCACCCAGGTCTATATTACTCCAGGTATATGTTCCCACAGGTCTGTATACCCCCTAAGTCTATATTCCCCTAAACATATGTTTGTTTTATCATACATACACTTTTGGGTGCTTGTCAGCACCAGTCGGAGAAAAGGCTCAATACCTTCCACCTGAGAAGCCTACGGCGCATACTTGGCATCTCCTGGCAAGATAAGGTGACAAACACCCAAGTCCTGACTCGCGCCAGCCTCCCGACCATGTATACCATGCTGAGACAGTGTCAGCTTTGCTGGCTGGGCCACTTTCGCTGCATGGAAGATGATCGCATCCCAGAAGACATCCTTTATGGAGAGCTCGTCACAGGGCAGAGAAACATCAGCCGCCCGCAGATGAGATACAAAGACGTTTGCAAACGTGACATGAAGGCGCTTGAGATCAACATTGAGTCCTGGGAGGACCTTGCAGATGACCGCAACAGCTGGAGAAGCACTCTCAAGAATCAGCTACGGATTGGTGAGGACAAGCTGTCAGCTGCTGCAGCAGAAAAGTGAGCTTGCTGAAAAGGGACGGCAGCCAACAGACCAGCATCAGCTTACACATGTGACCACTGCGAAGAGACTGTTTCTCTCGCATCGGTCTCTACAGTCACAGGTGATGCTGCTTGGTCCAAGCAGACAGCCCAATTAGACATTAGGTCGGATATTCTCTATCTATGGTCAGCCATGACTGAAGGAGGCCTACTGTATACAGAGTACATTCCTGTCTTGAAGACATGAGTAAATTGAACCTAAAACTAGGCGGATCTCTATAGTATTTCGGATGAATAAGTTTTTGTCTAAGGTCATACAAAGCAGAGCAACATGATAAAAAATGTAATTCATCTTCTTTACCCAGACTGCATAAATGGCATGTATACATGGGTTCATTTAAAATGCTATACATGAAACTATGAGACGCAATATTAGAAATACCAAATCTGAATTTTGTCAGTGCACATTTTATGTATCTGTTCAGTCCTAACTCAATGTATGGCTCAATCACATGCAATGTTTTAAAAAGTCTAAACTGTGTAAATCTATCACTAGTTTGTATATGATCATGCCAATCTTGCCACCTGCAATCAATAATACATTGTCTGAAACACTTTAAGAAACCTGCAATATCTTCCACCCCCTGATTATCCCATACAAACGCAAAACCATATGAATTTAAACACTGACGAACACTCGTTGCCCAAGTCTTCTTGCCATTATTATCTAAACAATATAACATTTTATAAGCTTTAAATGGATGTCTGTTTTCATTCATTCTAGTCAACTTCAGCCAGTATTTAATACATTTGATATATGAATTTAGATTAATCGGGTATCTCCCCAGTTCACCATAAACCAGATCATTTGGAGTTTGATTGTCTACATTAAGAAAATGTTTCATTGCAAACAGGTGCACTTTTTCTGTTACTATTCTATTTTCCAGTCCCGAGATTTCTGCTCCATACTGTAATATTGGCTGAACTTGCGAATCAAATAATCTAACAAATACACTAAAATAGCTACAGTCTACTTTATACAAAATATGAAGAATCAAAATAACTGATTTTTTTGCTTATTAGCAATGTCTTGACATGCGAAGTTGAAACTGAGTCTTGTTGGAAAATAAATCCCAAGGTATTTATATGCATTAACGTCGGTTATTATTTCACTTCCATATGACCATCTTTCATTTCTTGCCAAATACCCTCCCTTACGAAAAACAACAGTATTTGTTTTATCCATATTTACTTTTAGCTGTAAATTAGTTGCAACAGTGTATAAACTGTTCAGTTGTTGTTGTAAACCAACTGTTGTTATAAACAGCAAAATCATGTCATCAGCAAAAAGTCGAACAAACAATTCAATTAAATCAAAAGTAACACCATGTTGACCATTTTGCATAATTTCTAAAGCTAGTTCATTAATAAAAAGTGAAAACAAGACAGGGCTACAAACAGCCCCTTCCTTAACCCCACAAATACAATTCACACAATCTGATAATTTTGCCCCTGATCTCACTCTCGCTTTCACTTCATTATATATACTTTTCACACAATGATACAACTTACCACTGATTCCATTTTTCAACAAAACAGGCCATAAAAGTTTTCTGGAAATAGAATCGAAAGCCTTTTCGAAGTCAACAAAAGCAACATATAATTTTCTATTATTTGCAAACTGTTTTTGTACTGCAGCCATTAGAGTAAATATATGGTCAATAGTTGAATAGCCTTTTTTAAAACCAGCTTGATATTCTCTGATTATGTTATTCTGGGTTATCCATTCTTGTAGCCTATTGTTAATAATGGAACTGTATAACTTACTACTAATATCACTTAAAGAAATGCCTCTATGGCTGTTTACATTGTTAATATCACCTTTCTTAAACAATGGCATAATTATTGATTCTGTCCAATTGCTTGGATAAATTCCATTATCAAACAAAAAATTAAACAGCTTCACCAGGAAACTAACAGTTGTCTCGCCAGAATTTTTGAAAAATTCACCAATCAGTCCATCAGGGCCAGCAGATTTACCATTTTTTAATTTTCTAATCTCTAATAAAACTTCTTCGTGAGAAATAGGTCTATCTAGTGTATAATTGTCCCCTGCATTTTCTATATTCAAGTTTTCAGTTACTTCCCCCCCATCACCATCTTCATTTTCTAACACATTTTTGAAATGTTCGAACCACTCTTGAATAGAAATATCATTGAAAGGTTGTACTTTCTTTTTTGAGATCTTTTGTACTGTGTCCCAAAATTCCTTTTGGCTTTTAACAGAATCTATAACTTCGTTTACTAATGAGTTATTATATTCTTTCTTTTTTCTCTTGTTTGAATTTTTATACTCGCGTCTTGCAATACAAAACAAAATGCGATCTTCTTTATATAATGTTCTCCTACATATCCTCAATAGTCTGCATACCCGGCGTTTCTCCATTTTGCATTATGATCAAACCAATTTTTGTCTGCTGCTTTTTTATTTATAAATATATGGGTTTTTTTATATGTTCTGCTTGTTCTTTTACAGTCTGATTAAACTTGTCTAATGCTCTATTTATATCAACATGAATAAGATCTTTTGCTAACTGAAACTTTTCTTGTACTTCCTGTGACTCCACTGAAAAAGAAAAATACTTTGCATATATATTATACCAACAATATTTATTAATGGACTGATTCATATCATAATTAGAATTCATATCACATTGCCTTGTGGAGTGTTTCTCAATATACAATGCAATGGGTAGGTGGTCAGATTCAATTCTTTCTAATACCTGTAATTTCACATTCTGAGATGACGATTCTAAAAGATTTACAGATGCTAAAAAACAATCATTCACACTTGTACCTAAATCAGAAACATATGTGAAACGACCTTTTAGGTCACCATTACATATGCCGTTAAGAATGGTCAGTCCAAATACAGCGCACATGTTTAGTAATTTTTTTCCATATGAATTTAATACCTTGTCTTCAGAATGTCTGCTTATTACACTACTGGCTTTTTTATGACAAACTTATAATTCACCTTCATGTAAAATTTCAGGGGATATATCAGAAGTTCTTGCATTTAAATTGCCACATAACAGCAAATGAACATCATCTGAACAGAACAGTTTTTCCAATATGCACTCTTCCAACATATCAATTCCATTATCGAAATCACAAATATTATAATACAGTGTCATTTTCTGGAGGAACATACACACACACAAGTAAAACATTTTTACTAAAGCCAAAGAAACTTTTATCCAACACAAATGTCATACAATACTTGCTGTCACAATCAATATATTGCACATAAGGAAGTAAGGTTTTCCGTAGAAGACAAATTAATCTGCCTGAGCACCTCCCCTGTTGTGTTATCTTGACTGCTGGTTTTACATACAATTTATGGTCTTTAAAAATAGAAGATTCAAATTTTTCCACAAACGTTTTTACAAGACAAACAAAATCAAACAATGAAACATACTGAACAAAAACTTGAGTCACCCAACTTTGGTAGCAATCCACAAATATTCCAATGAAACCAGCCGCCGTGGCGAAGTGGTTAGCGTCGCGGACTGACGGCTGGAAGGACGCGGGTTCGAATCCCAGCGGAGGTGGGTTTTTCGGCCCGTGGTCGGCTCCTACCCAGAGTTGATTGTGCTGTGGGCTTAAATGGGGAGACTGGGACCACACAGTCGAGTGTCATCCACTTCAAGGATGCGTCTTTGGCTGTGTTGCTCTAATTACCTGACCAACACTGCAAGTGTCTGTATCTCTCGGGCCTGGTTAACGCCGGGATATCATTATGACAGGAAGCGTAGAGTACAGCCTTGTCACGCAGTCCCAAACCAAAATGGACCTCCATAGCAACATCGTCATCATCATTGTCATCCTCCTCCTCCTTCATCGTCATCAATAGAAACAAAATAGTCTCAAAGTCTGTGGCCTTTCATGCCCTGCTCTCATGGTGACCTCAGTTTCGATACCCCTCCACTTCCGTGCTTGGGGTGAGTCCTGTCAATGTTGTCAGTGTCGGCAGATTCATAGAGGGCTGTTGTTTGAGGGACGTGGTGGCGGTCTCCACTCTGGGAGGGACGCTCACTCAGTCTGGCTCCATGACTAAGCCATTATTGTCGTTAGTAGGGGGCTTAGTAGGTGGTGTCCTAAGTACGTTAAAACAGAACAGGCACCACTGAACACCACCGAAGTGACTCAGCAGCAGTGCAGGGTCTCCTCTGGTTTGTGGCCTTCTGGCGACCTAAAATCGATGGTTCCCTGTGGACTGCTGACGCTGGAACCATGACAGATGAACCCGGGTGTGGCCGTGTATGGGGGAATCTAAATGACCGGCGTGGGAGTAATGCCACTGAAACGGTACAGATGATGGGGCAGCAAAAAAAAAAAAAAAAAAAAAAAAAAAATCCAATGAAGAAATGAAATTGTATTTACAAATGTAACTAAACTTTCGCTCATCTATCTATGCTCATGTTCTTCATCTCATTCATTCTCACGAACAAGATTCTCATCTAACTTTGAACAACCCTTTTTACTATCCAGATGTAAATCAGTGTACTTATCTTTATTATCATGTATTCCATCCATCATCATCATACAGTCACAGCCATCTCCCGCACAGTCACTATCATTCTCAGTCACACAATCACCCTCACTGTTTAATCTATTCAAGTTCTCACAGGCACCATCATGGTTATTTACATCTTCACATTCAGCATTTATTACTTTCTCATATTCCTTGGTAACGCCCATGTCAGATCTATCACCAGTTACATACTCCTCACCAAAAACAGTTTTATTTCTGGACATACAAACATCCTTGTTATCAACCTTCATCATCTCAAAAATATCACTGTGTAGCAGTTACCAGCAACATTGTAGCATGACAAATGAGAGAGGGAGAGTGGTGGGGGAGGGTGTGGGGGGCGAGGGAGGGAGGGGTTTTGAGAAAGAGTGGTCATGAATGATTTATGTAATCTTTAACTTCTTATTTCATGTAAAGTGCCCTGAGCTTTTAGAGAGAAGGGCTCTATAAAAATGTACATTAGTATTATCATTATAAAGACTGTTCTAGGAATGCACAACCCACCCAGCTCTCTGCAATAGCTTCTTTCCTAGAACCCTGTGCCAGTGGATTAACTTGCTACCCATCCTCATGGACACTCCTTCATTGAAGCTCTTCCAGGCTGACATGGGTCAGCATACTAGCTCAGCGATGAATCACAAATCAGCAGCACCACTTGTACATAGTTTTAACCTTTTAGACCAAGCAATTTCTGAGCTACAGGCCACCCACTTTTCATACCCATTTAGCTCAGCAGACTCTACTACTGGACTGTGATTATCTGGTCATTTCGCCCCATTGTCAGTTCACCCTCAACCAGTTCGCCCCATTGTCAGTTCACCCTTAGTCAGTTCACCCTCTTTGCTGTCTTTTTGCCCCTACAGCTGCCTGGTTTATTTCAGTGAGCGTTACAGTGCTCCATTCCTCCCATAATGACAGAAACAGAATGTACTTTTTATGTTTTTATTCACATACATACATACAGGGTTATGGGTTTCTGCAATTATTCTTCTGACTCATTTTACATTTTTTTGTTTATCTTTTCCGAAACTGTGGATACAACTTTTACAAGCTATTAACAGCCCTTCCATTTTAATCAATCCTTACTGATATGATCTCATAAACCTTATTTTGCCACTCCACAAATTTACTGTCAGTGTCTAGTCTTGATGATCATCTGATCCATTTCTCCATCGAGTCCATGCCTCAATCTTGTCTCCTTGACTCTAGAATTATGTTGCACTGTATGAATCTTGGCCAAACAATATTTGTATTTGTACTTCGTCACCTGTTTCTGTTTTCTGCATTCTTTGTCATCCTCTGTTTTGGCTATACTCATTACTACCACTAGCCCTCTGTGAATTCAAAGAAAACAATACACAATCAAACGTTTATAAATTATGAGAATTAGGCATAGATTATGAACTGGTTGGGGGCAAAATGACCACGAAAGGTGTGAACCAACCTGCGGTATTGGGGCGAACTGGCCAGCTCGGGGACGAACCGACAAAGGGGCAAAATGACCGTAAACTCTGGACTATAAATATTTCTTGGAACCAAGTCCTTGCCAGGGAAGAAGAAGAATGTGAAATTGTTCATGCTCTCATTGCTTATCACTTAAACTAGTGTGTCAAATAAAGTTTAAACAATCAAAAATTGATAGTCTGTTCAATTTCATTTCTGAAAGTATGGTTATGAAAGCTTTTTTTTTTTTTTTTGCTGTAGTTTGCTTACTTAAAAACAAGAAGAAAAACCCTCCGTGACAAAAAACTGCTTGCTACATATTAAATAGTAAATAGGCAACAAATACCAGAATGATGTCTGGCACTGAAAAGGTTATTCAGGCACAGGTATTGTTTACGCCTCGATCGTCTTTTAAATTGTTTGATTCTGTTTTGTTTGTTTGATTTAGCGACGATCTGATTAGATCCCATGTGTCTTTGTTATTGTTAGTGATACATTTTATCACAACATACCGATGGAATACTGCTCTTGTTAGAGTGAAAATATCATATACATGAAAGCAGTGCCTCTCATGTAACATCAACATTCACCTCCATACCCGTTTCTTTTTTTTCTTCTTTTTTTTCCAATGCACTCACTTCTTTCTGTCGTAGGAATCTTCCACTATTTCTTCAACTTTCCGTGACAGACGAACCATCGCCGCCATTTTGTTTGCCTCTTGTTGTCAAGCAGGAAAGAGCAAGACAGCCTCGTTTCCGTACTCAAGCCCTTGGTAACCTTCAACAACATGGCTGCTCCGTGATGCTGGTGCGATAGAGAGGGAGGTAGAAAGAGTTAGTTTCGTTTGTTGCGGTGACTCGAAGACAGAAAACTATCAAGATGACGGTCTATATGCCCCCTATAGCCCGCAAGAAGAGGGTTGAAGAGAGATACAAGTATGTATCTTTCATTTTGTTTGATGTGAAAAGTAATGGTGACTTCCCGAGGATCACAATGATGTGTGATTGAACCACTGTTATATTTTACAGTCCTATCAGTGGTTGGTGTGTGTGTGTGTGGTGTGTGTGTGTGTGTGTGTGCGAGTGATAGAAATAACGGTGTTATTTGAAAAGATTGAATACATGCGCAGGTTTCACAGTATTCCGCTTCTGAGACAAGTTTGAGATAAATTTGAAACTGTGCTTTTTTCAAGAAATACAATGTTTATTTTCCATACAATGAAACTTTATATGTGTACAATGAATATATTTTGGATAACTTTGTCAGAGTCTCGATTTTTTAAAATTTTTATAATACTTCTCTTAGATTTGTGTTTTCAGTTATCAATTTTTCCAGAGATGTGACTTCTTTCTGTTTTCTTGCTGGTCACAAATTTGCACACAGAGACATTTTTTTTCAAAAATCCAAAAAATCAGTATATTCATATTAACTGATAAAACTTTGATTTCTTATGAGATGTAAATCATTCATTGTTGTGAAATGGGAAATAGCAGACATCATTTACCCCATTGAACCCAAGCAGCCAAAATACCACACAGATCCAGTTTCATCCACACCACCCAGAAGAAGAAGAACCAAACATTTTAAGATCAGAGGTACAGCAGGCACTAAAGACCAGCCCAAGGAACAAAGCAGCAGGCATTGATGGCATTACAACTGAAGCCATCCTGGCATGTGGAGAAACAGGAATCGCCTGGCTGACCACAATATTCCAGAAAGCATGGATGGAGAGGACAGTCCCGGAAGACTGGCAGAGAGCAGTTGTGGTACCAATCTGGAAGAAGAAAGGCAGCAAAAAAGACTGCAGCATGTATCGAGGAATTTCCCTCCTGAGCCACACAGGAAAGATGTACGCAAAGATCTTGGAACAGCGTACAAGGTACAAGGTGGAACCATTACTGAGTGAGGCGCAGATGGGCTTCAGAAAAGGAAGAGGGTGTACAGACGCTATCTTCGCTCTCAGGCAACTGAGCGAAAAGACAATCGAGCACAACAGAGAACTAAATCTTGTGTTTGTAGACCAGGAGAAAGCATTTGACCGAGTGGACAGAAACAAGCTATGGCAAACACTCGAAGAGTACAGCATCAGGGGACAACTGTTGGACAACATCAGAGCCATCTACAACAACAGTATGAGTGCAGTCCGCACCCAAAATGGACTCACAGACTGGTTCGAGGTGTCATCTGGAGTGAGACAAGGGTGTGTTCTATCACCGTTACTTTTCATCATATACATGGATAAAATCACAAAAGAAGCAAACCCCAACCCAGAAGATCTGAATGAGATGCTGTTCGCAGATGACCAAAGCCTGGCACATGAGGAAGAAGAACAACTTCAAGAGCACACAGACAGACTGAACACACAGTGCGAGGAGCTCAACATGAAGATCAGCATCAGCAAAACCGAGACGATGAAGGTCAGCAGAACACCTGGCAACCTAAACATCAACGTCAACGGAATTCCGCTGAAACAAGTCAGTATTTTCTCGGCAGTATTTTCTCGGAAGATGGACGTCTCAACAGAGAGATTGAGACGAGAGTACAGAAGGCTAACAGCGTCAGCTACCAGCTTGCCCCACTCCTCAAACATCCCAACATCCCCATTGAGACCAAAGCCAAACTCATTACCTCCATCTTCATCCCCACCTTGACCTACCAGTGCCAGACATGGACCCTGACAAAAAGTCTGGAACGCAAAATAACCACTTGCGAGATGCGACGTCTGAGGAGAGCCGTCAACAAGACCAGACGGGACATGATCAGAAACACCAGGATCAGAGAAATGGTGGGAACAACACCTGTCCTCCACCATATCCAAAGGCAAACGATCAGATGGTTTGGACATCTAACACGTATGGCACCTCACCAGATGGCCAGTAAAGCGTACAACAAAAGGATATCAGGATACAAGGCAAGAGGAAGACCAAGGAAGACCTGGATTGACGGTGTGAAAGAAACCCTGAAGACCCACAACATTCCACCCAACGAGGCCTTCCAGCTTGCCAGGGCCCGTCAGCTCTTTCTCCCCTCGACACCCTAGATGGTACAAGAGGACGGATAAAGAAAGAAGAAGAAAGAAAGATTTACCCCAGGACTGCTACCACCAAAGAACAGTCACTCATGCAAAAGGAAGAAGATGACACTTGCAGAACAACTCAGACTGTACTCAGGCATCACCAACAGTGACAACAACCAGTAGTCAAGTCAGTCAGCTTCCACCCACCAGACTCAACAGAAAGAAGAAGATGATACTCGCTGAAAAAGATACTCATGCAAAAGGAAAAAGATTAGGCTCGCTGAATAACAACTCAGGGAAGAGGAAAAGAAGAAGAAAAAGAGAGGAAGACGGTGCATGTAAAAGACACAAAGACAAATGTCATAAGTACAACATGTCAGAAATGCAAGTGGATAGTAAGCACATATATATATACAACAGAAAGACTACCACTTGATTCTGACGAGGCAACAACATAAGTAATTCATATAATTACGTGTGAGGACCAAACACTGACAGAAAATGACATTTCTAATTATATTTAAATAGTGTACTTAAAGTGGTTGAAATTAAGCTGATTTAGTGAAAGTACACTGACAGTATAGTTAATGTAAAGCTTATACTGTGTCAGTGCTTCAAATGGATCAGTTATCATGTAGCACTATACCAGGGTAAGCTAAATAGGAAAAAGCATGATAGCTGAATTACAATTACCAGACTGTGATACATATCAGATGGTGTTCACAATGACAGATATTATCCAATATCTTTTAATCATCACAACAGACTACTACACACACATTGTAGAGGACTAAGCATACTGTAACTGTGAGGTTGGTAGTACTGAGAGTCAGTGTAACACTGTAGCATATGAAATGATACATGAATGATTAACAAGATAATAGAAAAAGTGACTTTTGTATCAAATATTGGCAACCTGAGAGAACAATGAAAGTCAATGCTCAATACATTTATTGAAAGCTAGCATGGCTTGACCATTAAGTGGTGCTGCTAGCTAATGGACTCACACAAGTTATCTGGTTGCACCAAACATCAACACAGCTAAATATGGCCTGTGTTCAACATTTAAATTTCCTCCACTTAACGTGGGATAAGTAATACCTAATCTTTCATTAAACAGATCTTACCACTATGCCTATGCCGTTCAGTATAAGCAAATGAGACAGAATGCGTCATCCCTAGAATATTCTTGAACAGTTCACATGTGTTTGAACACTAGATCAGTGAGCAGAGACAAAAGATTTATGTGTCATTTTTGCATCAATGACTGACTGTTCCATTCAAATAACTAAATTATTTCATCTGGTCTAAAAACATATCATAGCACACGATGAAACTTACATCAAACAGTGATAAGACCTGTGACTGAATGACTTCACAATTCTTCTCACAAAGTTTACCAACTTTTAACTCACTCCGGACAAATAGTTTTTTCCCTTGTTTTCCCCTGCAGACAACCCATTAGGGTTAGGAAAAAAAAAAAAAAAAAATACAAAACACAAAGTAACTGAATGAAACTCCCTGTACTTGACCCACTGACCCCTCTCCTCACGTAGTGTGTATGCCCATCCCCTCCCTCAGAAGCTGAGTCACTGTCAGTACCTTCTTGCAGGTAGCTTTCTTCACTGCAGATACTTTATTCAACGTCTCCATCATCCTCGTCAACGTCAAAACCTTCAGTTTGAAGAATTTCAATCACTTCAGCAGCACTTGTATCGCCTGCGATGTCATTTTCGATACGTATGCAGATTTGCTTGTCATGTGGGGTACCAAGATCAGCAGCTGGCCAGCAAGTGTACAGTTATGGAACCTCATGAAGAAACTTTCCATTCGACGCTTGACATGTTCACAATGCCTGGTATAGCTGCGATTTTTATGCTTCCCTGTGAGGAAAGCGTGGAAAAATGTTTAATTGTCCAAATCGCTATGGCGTTCCGTCATCCGGAATGCTACCTTATGTCAGGAATGCTTTAGTGTTCCATCATCCAGAGTGAGTTAAACGCTATCAACTCATAACACAGATAGCTGACTTAAGTGATGTGGTGAGATGCTGGCCTTTGGGGTTACACACACACACACACACACAGAGGCTCAGTGGTCAGCTAACTATTGCCACAAGCAAGTAAAACGTTGCTGTGGGGTAACCCCACTATATACATACTAATTATGCAAACTGCAAAGACAACCACAGAGGCTAGCAAGCAAACTGGCCTGTGTCCAGCTAAATTTGACCAAATATGTGTTTGTTGCCAGGTGTTAGATGATAGATTTATAAATGATTCTTGAACTGATTTACATTGGATTGGTCACAAAACAAAGAGCTCAACACCACCTTTCTAATGAGTATAAATTGAAGTGTTGATTATTTAAGATGAATTGACAAACTTGATTAACGTCACCTGAAACTCATCAATTTTAACGAGTTCTTGGCTGAAAATTGCTAATTGTGTTAAATCAGTTTAACATAGGTGAACACTAAAGGTATACATTTAAAGAAGGAATTGTGACCATTATGCCAGTATATGATACTTGTAGTTTACTGATCCAATGAAAGAGATAATTAGCTAAATAGTGTGTGACGGAAACACAAGATTTCAAATTCGGCCTAAGCTGTCAAGGAACATGGTTGTGAAGTGATTGTAGTTATATCGACAATGAAAATCTGCTTTATGTCTTATAATTGCCTGATTTTTTTTCATCCAACAAAATAAGAGTATGGTTGTAGTGTACGACATGTGATCACTTATAGAATTGAGCCTACCATCATTTTTTTTTTTTTTTTTTTTTTTTTCTGAAAGTAGGAAGTCAGCAGATCGAAGACTGTGAAACCTGGCTTGTGGTATTTCCATTATAACAAATGAAACCTGAAAAGAAATTCTTCCTACATTCATTTCATATTCGGTTTACTTTTAACAGCTGTGTACAAATGAAACAGAACACTTCTCATATGTACAGCTGTCTAGTTCCCATTTGTAATCTGTTGCACAATCTGTTGCGCAATATATATATATATATATATATATATATATATATATATATATATATGCATGTGTGTGTGAGGTTGCAGGTTGTGTAGGAATGTAGGTGCACATATGTATATATATATATATATATATATGTATATATGTGGGTATATGTGGGCATGTGTGTGTGTGTTCAAGAGCATGTGCATGCACTCCTTTTTTTTATATTTATAAATAGTACGTTCCTGCGTTTTCCTTTGTTTTCACTGATATAATTATGCTTCACTAAAGGAGCATTTTACTGGATCCTCATTTTCCCATCAGCCCAGACACATTCCGTGTCATCAGTGGTGATGCCGAAGAAACACACACAAGGTACACGCCACGCCCATACCGTGCTTCTTTTGAGCCTCCCACACCAGATGAGCGCCTCTTTCCAGACATCAACTGTGGCCGCACACGTGTACTGCCCAGACCCACTACTGATTTTCGTGCCAACAACCCCCATCCAAAGTCTTGTTCCTTTATAAGGACAGATGTGCGACTTCTGAATGAACCTGTCTGCACAGTGAGTAGCATTATGCAGCAAATATTGTTTTTTGTTGGATTTATGGATAATGGAACAGTTGATACATTATTTGTTATATATGGTCATTTTATAGTGTGAACATCACATATCTGTGTGTGTGTGTGTGTGTGTGTGTGTGTGTGTGTGTGTGTGGTTTAGTTTGGGATTTTTGATTCACTTGTGTAAACAAAGTGAGTATGTTATAACCCGGTATTCAGTTGTGTGTGTATGTGTGTGTGTGTGTGTGTGTGTGTGTGGTAAACTTTAACTTTGCCATTTTCTCTGGAAATGCTTTGTCTGCCAATACCAAATTTGGCTTAAACATAGTAGAGAAAAAAATCTTCACAGTCATATCAATAATAAGTTATAAGTCTCCTGAATTAAGCTGTATTTCCAGATCATTTATGGTTTATTTCTTTGAGCCTTGTTCCTGAGTCTGAAAACACTATATTGCCGCTTCCCAGTTGCCAGAATGTGGGGTATGCTCAGTAAGAAGACAGCAAGACCTCGGTTTTCTTGTTCACAATTAAAAGAAAAGAAAAACAAATTCTGGACAGAACACATACAGTGATACTAACTCCTCTATCCGTATGTTTTCTGCATATTAATATTCTAATGTGGACACTAAATTAACTAGAATGAACATAAAAGAACAATTGAATCGACCATTTCACTGAGTTTCAGTCAGCCTTGTCTTGGCTGGTCTGTGCAGATCTTGTTTTTTCTTGTTCGCAGTTAAAAGAAAAGAAATAAAAATTCTGGACAGATCACATACAGTGACACTAACTACATCATCGACATGTTTACTGGATATGAATATTTTAAAGTGTATACTGATTAACTAGAATGTACATGAAAGAGAAATTGAGTGGACTGTGTCATAGTTTCCAACTGAAACTAAGCATGTTAAATACGTATCTCCACAGATGTAGAGAAAACGGTGACATGTTGCCATGTACTTGAGGCAGACTTTAAAGAATATCTTAAATGGCCGAGATATACCAGAATATCATGATTTAAAATGGTTTAATCACCTGAGGTATACCAAAATATCATGATTTAAAATGGCTTAATCACCTCCTCGAATACCGTTACTGATTCATCACACTAAAAAACAACATGATTTAATATTATTTTCAAACTTCATCTCACCTGAATATGCTTTTTTGCTGCTTTTTTTTTTTAACCTGAAGCTTTATAATACCAAATACAGAACAATTTTATGGTTTAAAAAAAATCAGATCTTTAGAAAAAGAAAATTTAATTGTAATGAAGTAAACTTAGTGGTGAGGGGTTCTTTATTTATTTTGGTTGAATTTGGATAAAAGGATTGAGTAATTAAAACATTAAAAGGAATAATTTTGGATTAACCTTGTTATCAAAATCCTGTTGGCGACACCACTTTTGTAACTGTGGACCTAGTGGTGATATGTAAAAGGGAATTATGAAAGAATTACTGAATTTACAGGATAAAAAGAGTGAAAGGATAGAAAGCCCCTCACACAGGCAAGGGGCATATGGAGGCCAGTCACAGAAAGGATTTTCTATTGTTTTATTTTAAAATAGTTTAAAGAAGAAGAGAAGAAAAAGAAGACAGTGCCTGTAAAAGACATAAACAACAAATGTCATAAGCACATGTCAGTAATACAAATGGATAAACACATCATATATTACAATTGTGACGGGGTGGTAAGGTGGTGTTAGAGAAGGTGAAGACAGGTAGAAGGTGTTAGCAGAAGAGAGCTGCAGCCAGGCAAGGTAGACTCGGGAAGGCGGTGCGCCGGTTTTTCTTCTTTTATTCTCTCATTCTTCCAGACCAGGAGAGTTCTCTCTTTGTCTGGCACTCGCTCACTCCTTATATTCTGTTCCGCCGAACCGCAAAGCCAGCGCTGCGAAGTGACTCACGAAACCGGCCCTCCGCGAGCCTTGAGGGGCCAAGCTTGTGTTTGTTTGATCAAATTTAGCGGCTTCTGACTTTCGGCTCGGGGAACTAACATTGACATATTATATATCACACAAAACTACAAGAGACGAGCATTTTCTTAAGCTAAACCATTTTCTACAAAAATAATGTAGTTAAAAACTGTAAACAAAAAGAGTCACTGAATGAATGAGCTTTTAACGAGTTCATGTATCATTTTTGACTCACTTGTGTAAACAAAGTGAGTCTATGTTTTAACCCGGTGTTCGGTTGTCTGTGTGTGTGTGTGTGTGTCCGTGTGTCTGTGTGTCTGTGTGTCCGTGGTAAACTTTAACATTGACATTTTCTCTGCAAATACTTCTTTTTTTATTTTTTTGTGCCCATCCCAGAGGTGCAATATTGTTTTAAACAAGATGACTGGAAAGAACTGAATTTTTCCTATTTTTATGCCAAATTTGGTGTCAACTGACATAGTATTTGCAGAGAAAATGTCAATGTTAAAGTTTACCACGGACACACAGACACACAGACACACGGACACACACACACACACACACACACACACACACACAGACAACCGAACACCGGGTTAAAACATAGACTCACTTTGTTTACACAAGTGAGTCAATAAAAAAGAAGCCTAATTATATGCAAACTGCATTTACTGTTATATTTATATTTTTTGTATTCTCTAAACTTGGCACTTTGACCTCTTATTCTGACACAACAACAAGAGGAGTCATTATTATCATTTTTTGTTCAAACAGGAACTTCTTTTACTAAGCATGGAATTTTTATTTATTTTGCAAACGTTTTGGTGCAGATAGTAAAAAAGGGAAATTACTCTGTAGTTAATGCTAGGGAACGTAATTTATCACAAGTGAGTCTTGAAGGCCTTGCCTCTCTTGTTGTACATTACAACAATTAAAACGTCGCGATTTGTAATATAATTGCAACAGTTAAGTAACTGAAAATCCTGAATTTCCAACTATATAAAAATCATCTATAGAATCTGCTTCTAGAGTAAAGATTTTTATGTCAAAATTCAAGAGAAAACTCAACGGACAGCTCCCGTGTCGGCACCGCTTGGCGGTGCTTTTGCCACTTGTGATCGACAATGAAATACTTCGTTTAAACCAATTACAACACAACTATACATGTATGATACGAATCAGATTGATAACAGAAATGAAAACATCTGCAAGACACGCTATAAAAATGTCTAGGTATTGTAAAAACGTATTTTGCTCAAATCGGCACTGACGAATTCCAATTGCTTGAAGAAGAGATAGTTTTGTGGGGCCGAAATACTGTCAGACATTTCGTACGATCGCATGCCTATAACTTAGTTGTACACGGAAAGCGATACACGAGAAGAAAGCTTAATCATTTACATTTTAATGCACAATCTAAATTCCACGGCAACTATATCGATTTATAGAAAACAAGGTATTTTATATGTTTCAACTGAGTGGATTTCGAAGATCGCGCCAAAATTCATTCACATAAATATTAGTTTAAAAGAGTTATAGGCTACCTGGCCAAATGATATCATTACAGTTGAGAAGTATGATCTTTCTGAAGTCCAATAACATAAAAACTATAATCTCATCTATAAGGAAGTGTTTATAATTTAACAA
The DNA here is from genome assembly GCF_041734735.1 of Babylonia areolata. NCBI lineage: Eukaryota > Metazoa > Mollusca > Gastropoda > Neogastropoda > Buccinidae > Babylonia > Babylonia areolata. Next base: position 44,002,384 of record NC_134896.1, read on the forward strand.
ATTGATGAAAATCATCATACGGTTCCCTGTAAAGGGAGATAACTTGTGACCGATTTACAACTTCCTTGGTAACCTTCGGCGAGTCAGAAAAGTCATCTGCTAAGCTGGCCCAACGAAGATTGTAGCCAACCCGGCTACACAATGGAAAGACTACCACTTGGTTTGGAGTTAAGCAGCAACATATAATAAATAATGCATGTGTGTGAACACCAAATACTGACAGCAAATGACATTCCTAATACATTTAGATAGTGTAGTTAAAGTAGTTGAAGCAAAGCCAAATTAGTGAAAGTACACTGACAGTATAGATTATGTTAAGCTTATACTGGTGTAAAATGACTCAAATGTATTATTCATCATGCAGCATGCACTAAAACAGAAGCCATTAGAAGTCATTAGCTAAATTACTTTAAAAATGGGTTCAATCAAGGGTTTTTAACCAAAAAAAAATTTTAATCCAATATTATCTTGAAATCACCACAAAGAATACAAAACACTTATTAGAACTAACACCGGTAACGGGAAAATGTAGACGGAATCGTGAAACACTTACGACAACTATGGGGGTTTATCAGGGGAGGGGCACGGGGGGGTATACCTTAGGGGGGGCTTGTCACACCCTTCCGGGGAGGGTTCGTCCTCTTTTGGCCCCCACCGCCCCCACTTCCCAGGTCCTAAACTCAGCATGCGGGCAGTGCCCAATCCCCGGGAAACCCTTTTGGACGGCGGCAAAACAATGGGGGAACCGGGGGTCTCAAACCCCTCGGTGATTGGGGGTTGTCTCCCCAAACATGTGAAACGGAACCCCGGCGGCCCTCTGCGGAAGAACCTTCAGGTTAAACCCCGGGAGGAAGGCGGTTGCCAACCCGTGGATGCGAGGCAGGAGACACATGGGAATCCGGTCTCCCTAAACCTTTTTTCCACTCCTCGTCTTGACCTCGTTTGCCCCTGATACAAGGGCTGGACAAAAAAGGGTGAGGTCGAGGGAACTCCTCCTCACAAAAAAGCCCCATTGGAATCATCGTCACCCTTTCATCCCATACCCATTTTTTCCCCCCAACCCTTGGCACACAACGACGAACGACATGTGGACCGGCAGTCGTGTGCCCTGAAACAAGGGGGCTCAAGCCATGGGGGGTTTTTTTAAACCGACTAGCCGGTGGAATGGGCCCCCCGGCGACTGACAGCCCTCTTCAGGACGCACTGCTCACTCCATCATAGAAGGGCCTAAAAAGGGTCCCTAAACTTGCCTCTCCCACCACCCTATCAGCATACCGAGACAGGGACCCTACTCAATGGGCGACCCAAGGAAAGAAAAAGAAAAAAAGGGGCCCCCCTTTGACCTTGCACTGGGAACAGGCGTACGCTTTGGCAGAGGCAACTGGGACAGCCCACAAAACGCACAAAAATCATTGCGATGAACTACTAGAAAACAACATTGGGCAATCGCCCCTTGGGGTAAACAACTTGCAGAAGAAGGCGAACTCGGGGAGCGGCACGGGCTACACCTTTTTTTGGGGGTTCACGTCCTAAGAGAGACTAGGGTATTGGCTTTTGCAGTGAAGACAAACCCATCTTTTCAATCTGGCCCCCCAAAAAGGATAAACATCGCCTGGAAAATGAAATCCCTTTATGCAACAGGAAATTTAACCCCTTTGTCACGCCTACGCCCCACATACCAGCCCGATAATAAAGGACAATTCTATAACCTAAACGCTTCACACCAGTTCCCAACGCAACAACTCATCATTCTTACTTTAACCCATTGGGTTTTGGACAGCACCCCCTTGGGAAGCAAAACAGGGGTTTTGGTAACTGTAACGAAAAGGCCAACTACTTCCCAACATTGCCCACACAACCTTTTATCACAAACACCGTTCTGCCCCCCAAAACATTAACGGATGTCTGGAGCTCCTCCTCTGGGATTGACTTTTGACTTTGTCATCATCAGGAAGAGGACAGCAACTGGGGTCCAGGGCCAGTGCTCCGATGCGGCAGACCACCCCTTATTGTCTACAAACTAACCTCTTTTCCACCCCAAAAGACGGCCCCAAAAAGCACCCAAATCCCGATTATCAAAAGCTGGACAGGCAACATCAACGGGAGCTTACTGACACCCGGGAAACCCTTAAACCACCCGTGCGGGACAACCAAATGGGGCACAGGGGGTGCACTGCAAAGGGGGTTTTAAAAACCTCCAGGGAGTCCCCGGGGGCCTTTGGGGAAGAAAAAAAGAGGGGTTTGAAATGCATGAGACAAGCATTGCGGGAAAGACAAACGCAAAACCCCTAAGACCCCACATAAGACCCAATCAAGTCAAAGAAAGACATACTGAAGACGCACGCAGAAACCACCCAGCGGCTGTGCAGATCGGTTTCCCGGCTAGCAAAAAGTGGAACCAGGCTTTCCCGAAAAAACGACATGAAACTTCTATAACCCTGAAAATTCACTCCCCCCACCTCCGGGATCCCCACTCCCTTGCGAGGGTTCCCCCTAATCACTGACAAGATGGGACCTTTGAGAGAGGGGCTAAAACACTTTGAAGCATACTGAACCGCCCCCCCCGCAATAAAACCATTACCCTCCCCCTGGTCCATCTATCTTGGATGCCTTTAAACTTTGGGGAAACCCAGAAAGCTATCTTTGCTACCCAAAGGGGCAAAGCCCCGGTCCGACCCCATTCCAGCTGGGGTTACAAAAAAGGGTTTTAGGGTTCGACTGGAATTCATCACTTTCCCAGTTTTCCGGCCCCATGGGGCAATTCCACAGGACTTCAAAGACGTTTCCACATACCCCTATACAAAAAAAAAAGGGAAACTCGTCCGTAAAACCACGGGAAAATCCCTGTTTCTTTCAGGCAAATTTCTGGCCAATTTCCTACTCCCGCTCTTGCACCTTAGCAAGTCTCCTCCAAAGCCATGTGGCTTCCGAAAAACGCAAGACATCAACCGGGTTTGCGCCAGGACCCCCAAGAATTCGGGGAACAGAACCCCGACCTTTATCCACCTAGTGATTCCCAAGGGCCTTCGATCGTTGCAAGGAGCCTTTTGGAGAATCATTAAAAACGGAGCCCCCAAAAATTCATCACCATCATCAACACTTTGGGGGATTGCCCCACCCAAGCAAGGGAGAGACTTCAAACCGTTCCCTGTCCCCCAACATAAAGCAAGGGTGTGTTTTTCCCCCACCCTTTCGGCCCCCATGTTTTCAGCCTGTGACAGATCCTTCAAAGCGACAGGCTGGCATCATCCGCACAAGGCTCACTCTCAACCTCGGGAGGCTTCAAGCAAAAACCAAGGTGGGGCAGACCCCGTCAACAACTTCCTTTTTTGCTGGACTGGCTCTCACCTTCCTTCCGAACTGACATCAACACAGGTTGAAAATTTTCTCTCTGCCTGTGAAAACTTTGGCCCACAATCCACAAAGAAAGAGGGAGCACCACCCCTAGAAAGCCTTCTTTAAACCAAACTTTTCATCAACCAACAAATGAAATCGGTGGACAATTTCAACCCCGGCAGTACACTCCTCCCCCCTTGTCATCGACAATTAATGCCAACCCCCAAAACCCCCAGCCAGGGGGTTGCCACTTGTAAAAAACTTCCCACATCTACACCATCTTGATGAGGCTCACGGGCGGGGGGCCTTATTTGATCCAGACCACCACTCCCCAAAAAACTCTGTACACAACTCCAACATGGCAAGCCCCCATGGGGCCAAAAAGGAAGCCTTCAAAACATCTGAAAGTTTCCCTTAAGGGGGGCCTTCAACACACCAAAACACTGGAGCTAAAAAAGGACAACCAAAAGGCTTTCGCTGTCCACAAAGGCCCAAAATCCATGGGGCCAACAAATCCCACAGAGCAAGAGACAGGCCAAAAAGCTGCCGCAAGTCCCCAAAACCCAGCCGCCCCTCCCCGGTCCACACGCGTCAAACCCTTCCGGGGCGTGGATTGGCCTGACATCTCTGCGCACCCACAACCCAAACCCCCAAACCCACCCCAAATGATAATGGCCCGAAAACCCCGATGGTAACCCCCAAAACCCAAAAAAAAAAAAATTCAAAAAAATATAATGAATAAAAAAAAAGATAAAAATGAAGGGGTTGATATCAAACACGAAAAACTAAAACCCAAAATATAGTCAGTGTCAACAAAATTGAATAACTATCGGGGCTTAACCAATGGCTTCACACAAATGAACCACCAAAAGTTATCCTTTTGGTCAAAACATAAGCACAAAAACATCCTCATTCAAATTTAAATCCCCTCTGCTGAAACCGGAAGAAAAAGCCTGACCTTCATATGGACAAATAAAAAACCCCCCGGTCATTCCCAGAACATTCTCGAAAAAATTCATGGAAAAGAACATCACGACATGATGCTCGAAAGAATCAAATAAAATACTGCCAGCTTACATACGACAATGAAGTTTACTCAAAAAATAAAATACCATACTAACAACAAAATTCCTTGGGGCAAAGTTTACCAAATTAAAATGTATCAACCATAACACAAACATATTCCCAGAATTTAGCATGCCCGGGGGGTTGCACACAAAAAAGTTTTTTGAGAGCTGCACCTGGGAAGGGACCGGGGGCCTAACCTTTTCATTTTCAAATTTTCAACTTTGAATAGCGTTACGCCACATGACTTCCTTACGGGTCAAGGGTTTACACCATAGTAAAACTTCACCCTTCACAGCATGTGGTGGTGGTGGTATCGAATCAGGATGCCATCGTTGTCACCACGGGGGGAGGGGGGGAGGGGGGTGGGGGGAAAGGGGGGGGGATCTAAAACCATCTGTAAATGCCAAGCTAAATTCCAATCTGCGCCGAAATGTTCATGCGGGTTGGGCAAAAAAGACGGGCATACCTTTGGCGGGAGCTTGTTTGCCCTGACTTTCTGGCCCCTTTCTGAACACTGCGCATCCTTTTGGCCTCCACAACTTCCCTTTGGCACAGCAGCGCGCCTTTTGGGTAGGGGTCCACCGCAGATTCCCCCCCGCGTCAGGGTTGTTAAAAAAACCCTTTCAAAGACTTCAGAGTACTCTAACGTTCTTCTACCTCCTGTGACTTTCCCTTTTTTGGCAGCTCCCATAAAGATTTTTTTGGGCACCCGAGGGTCTGTATGGGCCATTGTCCACCTAGCAAACTCATCGGGGAGGGTGAAGATCGGAAAGGGTGGTTTTTGGGGCACCTTTTTCTGGGTCCTGTCTTGCCACTTGATGTTCAGTAGTTTCCTGGGGCATGTTTTGGAAGTGGTTCAGCTTCTTGGCATTCGTTGGTTACACGTCCCAATTTTGAGGTGACATATGTGGGGAGAATACTTCTTAACCTTTAGCTTTGGGCTCAAGACTAATGCCTCTTTTGTTCCCGACATTTATTGATCTACCAAAGTTGCGCTTGCTTTTCAATCCGCTTCCTTTTATCGCGATTGTACATTTCTGACAGTGTCGCCCAAGGATTTAACCGTCCACCCACTATCTCTGACCGGTTTACTGTGATGTTTGGGCTCAAGAGGTTTTTCCCCCCGGGTGAGGAAACTTCATTTTTCTTTCGGTGAGGTAAGGGAAATTCCTGCTGAGTGGGAAACTTGTCGACGTGAGCTGATGTCACTCAATTTTACGTTTAGGGGACAAATCACAAAAAAAGTCTCATTATGTCTTCAGACCTTTTTTTTTTCTTTAAGCCTTTGAGGGTTTAAAAACCCTTCCATTTTCTCTTTTGGGGGCCATTTCCAAAATCGCCATCCTAACACATAAGCTTTTCGAAACATGAGGTGAACGCGTTGGAGCCGGGCCCCGCCCTTCTTGACCATTTTGACGCAAAAGGACAGATGTTCGCCAGTTCTGGGTCGAGTTTCAGCCTTCATGGAATTGGCTGACCCAAAAATAAATTTCGAGGGGATCCGTACTGGCCTGTCTTCCCCATCCCCTTTTCTCACTGTCGAAGGCCTTTGGAGGTCGACATTTTGGAAACAATCACATTTTGGTCCGAATTTCCCCTTGCGCCCTTCAGCAAACACCATGTCGGTTTTCCCCGCTCTTTTTGGAATCCACTTGGCTCTCAGCAAATAAACCCGGTCAAGGTTGCTTGAGGCGGTTTGTAATCCTGCAAGTACTTTCCTCATGGAGAAAAAGGAAAAGCCCCACGGTTATCACAGGGCTTTCCGGGTTCCCCCTTTTACTTGTACAAGGGAAAATTTGATGCATTTTTTAAATCCTGGGGGGCGTCTCTTTCTTTTCCCCCAAAGATGATAACTGATGGAGCTTCTCATCAGCACGTCCTCCTCCTTGAACCCCTGGGGAGGATCTGATCAGGTGCTTTTCCCCTGGATAGCAACGATTGCTTTTTGGTCCAAGAGGTTTGGGGGACATCCAGGTTTAGGGGACTTTTTGGGGGGAAAGGGCATGCTTTTTCCCTTTAAAGAAATTTAAACCTGTTAAGTGCTCCCCCCCGTTCGAGAATTTTCTCCTTCTCGGGATCAAGGGATTTCCATCTGCACTGAGGAGGGGGGGACCTGGGTTTGGGGGCCTAGACTCTTTTTTTTAAAGGGACTGAACCCTTCTATCATCCTTCAATTTCCCCCATCCTCAGCTTTTCACCAGCCACTTATCCCATCTGGCTAAATTTTCTGAAACCTATGGGATCGTACCTCCTTTTTTTTATGTGGGCTTTGGGGTTCTCGGGAGGCCTTTTATCAGACGCGTTTTCTCTCCAGAACTGCTTGTTTCATCCGTTTTCACAAACCCTCTTTTTGCTTTTTTCAGGGCCCAGGGGCTCTGAACGTCATAGATGCCACGCAGGGGCCTCCAGTCAAAACTCCACATCTGTTTTCCAGAACATTCCGACGATCCCACAGCTCCACAAAGGGCTGTTTGATGGGATTTTTTCAGCTTAGCGAGTTAAGCCTTTGGGGCCCTTCGGCCTTGGGGCTCTCTTGGGCTTGATTTTGAATTTCACTTTGAGCTACAAGGCATGGTCTTCCAAAACGGGGCCCCCACATGGCTTTGTTTACACGCATCTTGCCTACCCTTTCCTGACGATGAATAACTTTAAACCAATGCTTGACGAGGTGCATCCATGCTCCCTTTTCGGGTAGGGGGCAAAAACGGTTGTTTCAGCATTCTGCCTCCATCTAACCCAAAAGCAATCCATTTGGGTTGCAGTCCCACACCGTCTTTCCCAAACACTCCATCCCAATTAGTCAGACCAACTCTACATTGAAGTCCCCAAGAAAAATAGCTTTTCGCTTTTTGGGTAAGCAATAACAGAGTGAAGTCCTCTAAACTTCCCTTCACTTTTTCCGGGGTTTGGGCATTTTGGGGCGTACCTGACAAGGTGAGGTGCTCTGGCAAACCAGTGGGTTTTAGGGGATAACCTTCTTGATCCCTTGGGTTTCCCCTACTTCTGACAAGGCTGTTTTTTCTGCAAAACCAACCCACCTCACGTCGCCTTGCTTTCCTCTCACCAAAAAAAGTGTAACCAGAACCCTTTCCCCAACTCGCCTTCGCCGCAAGCCGAGTCCCCAAGGGTGCGATGTCAATGTTTTATCTGGGGAGTTTCAACAACTAGGGTTCTCCTTTGGGGGTTTTCCGCTTATCCTGCCGGGGAATCCTTATGTTCCAAACACCAATGTGAAGGAAAACAAAACCTTGTTTTTTTCTTTTCTTTCTGTTTCGAAACCCCTATTAGGGGCCCCCCCACCTGGTATGCCAGGGGGGATATGGGGCAGCAATTTTTTAGGGCAAAACCTTTCTAGCCCCCTTTCCCCATGCCAGGGGGGTGAGCATGCATTCCCCAAAAGGGCTGCTCAAAACCCAACCTCCGACTCCCTCGCGCTCCTGCGACGAAGAACGCCCCCTGGGGGTGAGCTCCTCTGCAGGGCGCGGTGCACTGCCCTGACCCCCACCTTCGTTTCGTGGGCTCGCTGTCGCCCAGGACTTTGGGGGGGATAAAAAGAAGAAGGAGAAAAGGGCTTTTAAAATGACTGATACTTTTCCATATTTTTTTTAAAAATGGGGGAGGGTTCCAACATCGACCTACTCTTCGTCCGGGGGCCACCAAAACCAGTGGCAAACAAGTCGAGACACTGGGGGATACACGGATGCAGTGGTAACCAAGAACCTTTCTGCTCATTTTGCTCCCTGCACTCCACATGCTTCGTAACCAAAAACCTTCTTTTTCCCTGAAAAACCCAAGTTTCTTCCCCCAGATTCCCGATCCCGACTTCGATGCAGGGGACACACCCGGGGCCAACGCGGTGGCACCCCAAAACGGTGGGCTAGATGGTGTTGGGGCTCTCCTGACCAACCCCTTTTATATCTCCAAAGGGGGTCAACACCCCCCTCTCATCCCGGAAGGGAGCGGGGGGGAGGCCGGGTTTTTCCCGGCAACCCACCCTGAACAGGTTTTTATGATTTCAAGTTACCAGACAAATCAAAGACCTGACTCCCCCTGAAAATTTTCATGACCACTGACATTGGTTAAATTTTTTCTTTTTTTTAAGTGTGTTTCACAATGAGGGGGAAGGCCTTTCCCTTTTGGGTTTTTTGTTTTTTTTCTTTTTCTTTTGCATATTTTTTTTTGCTATTGCTTGGTTATGTGTTGTTTTATTTTCATTGAAGGGTGGTGGGTGAGGTGGGTGTCCTGTTGTAGTTTCAATCCATTTGAGTTTTTTTGTCCCACTGTTTTTTTGTGGGTTTTTTTGTTGTTGTTTTTTTAATGTGTGATTTCTCTTTTTCATTGCACACGTTGGTGTGTTTGTTTGAACTGGCATATACATGTTTTTTGTTTATTTTTTATTTTTAAAAAAGTCAGATACATTCATCAATGAACTTAATATTGTTGACATGATGTTTTGTATTCAGATATTATAATGATTGTTTTTTCCTTACCATAGTCACAGATTTAGGTCACGCCTAAATTTAGTATTGTTGACATAATGCTTTGTATTCAGATTCAGTTGTTTTTTCCTTTCCAAAGTGACATATTTTAGTAAACTGGTTTGGATTTTTTAAAGGTTAATTTGTGTGATAAAATGGACTTATTGAACATAATACTTTTCTTTGAAATGGTAAATATTAATTTGAAAAAATTTTGACAGCACAAGACAAAATGAAGACAAAAAAAGCATGCAAAAGAAAAAAAGAGACACAGTATAAAGTAAAACACCACAACAAAAAACAACAAAACAGCAGATCAAGCACATAAATGACCAGAATATCCACCCATCCCTATTCATTTTGGTTCTTGCAAACAATCAGACTGCCTTTTGTTATCAGTTTTTCAGTTTGAAGGGGCATCAAAGCAAGTAGATTGATCCATACACCCAGCACCACATCTGCTTTTTGAAATGTAGAAAAAGAAAAAAAAAAACAAGCAGATGCCTGATTTATACATACAAATTGTGTAAATGTAAAGTTGTCATTATTTATGTTAAGTAGTGTGATTAATACAGCAATGTTGTCACCTGATCTGTTCTTAAACAGAGCAATCTGTCTGCTTGCTTGTTGTTTGTTGTTTTTTTAAAAAGGGAATCCATTATGATTATATATATGTGTGTGTGGTGTGTGTGTGTGTGTGTGTGTGAGACAGAGAGAGAGAGGAGAGAGAGAGAGAGAGAGAAACTGACCACTGAAGAGAGACTTTTTACTTGGTAAACTTAATGGCAGGCTAATCTGGCACCATCTTCATTGGCCTTAATCCAGATTTGAACTTAATAAGACGTGCATGACTGCGGCAGGTGGCAACACTTGTCCTCAATTAAAAGAAAAGAAAACAAATTCTGGACAGAACACATACAATGACAGTAACTACACCATCAGTGTGTTTGCTGCATATGAATAATCAATTATATCAATAACACATGATTCAACGGATATTATTACCTCAAATACAACAATATATTTATTGCGATGAAAAAAACACACCATAGCTTAACCAGTTCAGTGCCAGAGAATTTTGTAAAAAAAAAAATTTTTTTAAAGTGCTCTACCCTTGCCAGGGAATTTTGAGGATTCAGGGGTAATAAATCACAAAAAAATTCTAGCACATAAGCTATAGGTGATACAGAAAGAAAGTAAACGTTTTTGTGAAGGAAAATGGGTGTAGATTCTGCTTCTGGGCTCTTTTACCCAATTAGGTTGATTGTAGATAAATGTTCAGGCATGTAAAGTCAAGATAATAATTTTTGTGCAATAAAAAAAAGTCTATTTCCACCTCTACATAATAACATCCATAAAGAAAAGAAACAAAATACAGCTAGAAATAGCCTGCCTATTGTCAGATTATACCTGTAGAAGAAATTAAAACAGGCTATAAGTTTATAAAAAAACAAATCACAGCTCTGCAGACATGTAAGTAAATCACTCTCCCAACAATGACAAAGGTGGGTAAAGTTAACGTAAAAGGTCAATCATGGTCTCAGAAACTGAGGTGGCAAGCTTTTTGACAGCTAAGAGCGTTTGAGAGTGAGAGGGTGAAGTTCTTTGATGACATTCACTCCTTTCAAGTTGCACATGGACCGATTATAGTGTCTGCTGTGCATCCTGCTTGCCACCTCTTCAAACAAGTCGACCATTTGATTCAGTGAAAAAAGATTGTGAAAAACAAAAAGCATGTGTTTCACGTCCAGTGCAGGTTCCACCCTGTGTTTTGTGAAAATCGTGGAGCATTGGCGGTTGTCATCCTACAGTCTGCATTGAAATGTGAGCACATTCCTAAAAGCCACTCCCCCTTCATGAACTCTGGGTGACATTCAACCTGTCGTCTTACATCACTCCTCTCCCTCTCGCTGCATGTATTCTGTCAGTCATAGCCACTTGTTCAAAAACGCTGTCTGATTGGATAGATGGACTGAATTATCATCAAATGGGCTGTCAGTTTCGTCACTGTCGTTGTCAATTGCCTTCATTTTTAAACCAATCATCAAACAAGAGAGATCCTTCTCCATCGCAAAAGCCGTCCATAATCACAAGCAGAGCTTTCAGAATTGTGTAAATCTGCTTTACTGGAGACAGTTTTCAACGCATTTGTTTGCACACGATGCATCCCCCTTTTCCTCGCACATATCACATGGGCAGTTAACAAATTATTATCGAGTAGAAGGGGTCTTCTGCCTGATGAATGTTCATTTAAATAGTATTTTTATAATCCAGTCACATCAGACTAACTAGTTGTTCAGAGGCTGTTTATGTGAATTGAACCAAACTCCAATGAAGGAAAAATCGGAACATATGCAGGACCTCAGTGGACGTCTTAAGGCACGATGGCAATACTTTTTGTAGGACATCAGTTGATGTCTTATAGGCACTCTACTGGTTAAAATGTAAAATTTGGTCATGTGACATCAAATGCACCATAGCACTGTGATTAAGTTCACTTACTTCCAAACTGAACATGTATTGTTTGATCCCGCCAGCATGCCTTTTTTCTTTCCCAAGCTTATTAATATTTAATACAGAACATATTTTAACGATTTTTAAAAATCTCTTCTTTTTTTCCGCATGATTCCTTTACAGGATAAAGAATGTATCACAAGTGAATCTTGAAGGCCTTGCCTCTCATGTTTTCTATAAGCTATTATCATTTATATTGTTTCTTTCATAAATTATTTATTCTATCAGCTCCGTGCTGTAATTTCACTTCATCAGGTTCACACAAGGGAGACACATCCTCAGCAGAACAAGTGGTGGCCAGCACGAGCCAATGAGGGAACACTGGAAAAAGGGGACCACACTCTCGACACCATCTACAGAAATGATTTCCTCTACACGAAAGATCTGGCACCTCAGCCAACATTTCGCCACACAGCAAACCCCAACACCACAGCTTCCAGAGGGATTGGTTTGTCAATATTTTATTTTTTGTTCTGTTCTGTGTTTTTTTCTCATGGGTCCTCCAGACTTTTCCCCTATTTCTTTAGTTTTGCTTTTGGAAAATTGTTTTTTCCCTTCCTTTAATTAAGTTACCAAGTGCATGAAAATCATTTACCCCAGTAAGTTGAAGCTTGCTCTGGATTCAACAAAGATATGTAATTAGATCATTTCTGTCAAGTAAAGGAAGGAAATGCATGGGCTGTGCTTCACTCTTCAGATCATGAAATGTACACTGACTACTTTGTTTCAAAATGCAGTCAGTTACCCTTGAGAATCAGAATGGATAGGGTCATTGTTGAAACTGTTTTGGGATAGGACTTAATTTACACTTTCCAGTTACATGTGTGTGTGTGTGTGTGTGTGTGTGTGTGTGTGTGTGTGTGTAATAGGCATCCTTCAGTCTCGGAAGACTATGGAGTTGCGCTCTAGGTGTTTATTCTGGTACAGCGTCGGGTGTGGCTGGCCAGTCCGATGTAGGAATGACAGTCCCTGTGGCAGAGGGCACAGATGAAGTCTGATGCTGGTCTGTCTGCCTGGGCTGCAGCCTTTCTTCTCATTCTCTTTTCCTCGTGCTGCTGAGCGAGTGTCTCTTCGAACTTGGAAAGACCTTTCTGCACAGTCTGTCTCCAGGCTGACCGTTCGAGGGCTGTTGCTTCCCAGTTGTTCTGGTCGATGTTCAAGGCTTTTAGGTCCCTCTTGCACACATCTTTGAATCGCAGCTGTGGTCTGCCTGTGGGACGTTTTCCCTGCTCAAGTTCTCCGTAGAGGAGGTCTTTAGGGATCTGTCCGTCGTCCATGCGCACCTGAGCCAGTGCATACGTCTCTGTTTCAGTAGCGTGTACATGCTGGTGCATCCAGCTCTTTCCAGGACAGTGTTGTATGGGACCTTGTCCTGCCAGGTGATGTTCAGAATGCGTTGGAGGCTAAGCATGTGAAAAGCATTGAGCTTTCGCTCTTGTTGGGCACGCAAAGTCCAGGACTCGCTGCCATACAGGAGGGTGCTCATGACGCAGGCTCTGTAGATCTGGATCTTTGTGTGCTCAGTCAGCTTGCTGTTGTTCCATGTTTTCTTTGTCAGTCTGGTCATGGTGGTAGCTGCCTTGCCGATGCACTTGTTGAGCTCTGTGTCAAGTGAGAGGGTGTCTGAGATAGTTGAGCCCAGATAAACGAAGTCATGGACGACATCCAGTTCATGGTCATTGATGCTGATGGCTGGGGGAGAGTCAACATCTTGTCCCCTGACCTGTGTGTGTCTGCACACACACACACACACACACACACACACACACACACACACATATATATATTATAGTTAAATTCAGAGCAAACTTAAACTTGCAGGGGGCGAGCATTTGCATGATCATGGAAATTTAATCCATTCAGTGCCAGTGAATTTTGAAAAAAGGAAAAAGTGCTCTCCCCTTGCCAGGGAATTTTGAGGATTTAGGGGTAATAATTTTTTGAAATTCTTGTGCAAACACTATACGAGATACAGAAGCAAAGTAAACGTTTATGTGATGGAAAATGAATGTGAATTCTGAATCTGAGATTTTTCCCATTTATTTTGATTGTAGATAACTATTCAGGCATTTCACAGTGATGTTAATAATTTTTGTGCATTAAAGAAAGTCTTCACAGCTGTCCAAGTTCTAAACAGAACCACACAGTTAGCCGACAGCGAGCTCCCGTGGACAGCACTGATAGTGCCAGACCCGTAAACTCGTTCGGCCCCTGTGTCCGCCTAACCCTCCTCTGACCCTTCTTTGTCATATATGAAAACACGGCAATTTCCATGCCTTTTGGGTGGGCTTGTGAGTGTACGTGAGATTCTGTGGCACTGTTGGATAGTTCAGACCTTTCTCTTTCTGGTGGTGGTAGTACCTTTGTGCATTGGAACCGGTCTTTTAATACCACAGCATTTATTTGTGAGAACTGTTTGCTGGCAACTGTGACTGGCAGTGGTGCATTTTTCACAGCAGAAATTAATGAGTAGGGTTTCCTTCACCCTCTCTTCTCTCTCATTTTCTTTCTTTCCTTCCATATTTCGTTCTGTTTTCTTCCCTCTCTTTCTTTTGCTTACTCTTTGTTTTTCTTAGTTCATCACCCTCTCTCCATATCTTTTTCTCTCTCTTTTTTGTACTTTTTCATTCAGTATTCATTCATTCATTCTCTGCCTCTCTCTCACCAGAGGACCAGAATCTGTCATCCTTTCTGTTTGTCTTATTTCTTTCATTCTTCTTTCTGTTTCTTTCAACACATGCTGTCCACTTACATCCTGCTCTCTCTCTCTCTCTCTCTCTCTCTCATTCTTTGCACCACATCTCTCGTCTTGCATTTATTCATTTTACTCTCTCTCTCTCTCTTTGTCCGAATTAAAGAAATAATTCTCTCTCTCTCTCTCTCTCTCTGGATTGTTAAATAAATCATTTGCTCTCTCTCTTTATCTGAATTAAAGAAATCGTTCTCTCTCTCTCTCTCTTTGGATTATTAAATAAATCATTCTCTCTCTCTCTCTATCTCTTTATCTGAATTAAAGAAATTGTTCTCTCTCTCTCTCTCTCTCTCTCTCTCCATCCCTGTGTCACTCTACTCTCACCACCTTTTTCTTTTATCTCTCTCTTTGCCTCCTCTTATTGTTCTCGCTCTCCTTCTAGTCACCCCTCTCTCTTTACCTTGTCTCTCTATTCTCTTATCCACATCTCTTTCTCCCCC